>NC_057710.1:156180668-156230092 GCF_004010195.1 Chiloscyllium plagiosum | reverse complement strand
CCACACACTCCCACCAGACCCCCACACACTCCCACACACACTCCCACACACACCCCCACACACCCCCACAAACACCCCCACACACCCCCACCATACACACCGGGGTGACCCCTCTGCAACAATTTCATCTTTCTTTTAATTGTTTGAAAGAATTCGTAAGATTTCCATAAGCAAGTTCCGTGTGTCTTGTGGACGCTGTCGGTGTTTGGCTGTGATTCCGTGAGTAACAGCGTTTCTTCAAACTCCCCCTAAACCGCAGCGAGAACGACAATGTCTGCTCGATGAGATGAACGTAACTCGGGGGTTTAAAAAAAATCAAGTGGGTGATTTTATTCATTAAAAAGTCTTCGTCAGAATACTTAGTCACAAACGCAGCTCGATTCTGTTCAGTAGCATATCGAGTAAACAAAAAAACATTGGAGTTTGACTCTATCCAACCAACCTGTTCCATACAAGACAATATTTACATGTATTGGAGGAGAACTGAGCGGACCCCCATCCTAACGCATCTGGGACAGCCTGGATTTAAATTGACAGCTTTGTTCAAGAACATAGCTGCTCTTCTTATCCCACAGCAGCGGCACTTCAAGGGGAGGCCTGTGTGTGTGTGTTCATACCAGTGCCCTCCCCACATGGCGGGGGGTGGGGGGGGGGGGGTGTGGAGGTGATGAGTGGGATGGGAGTGGGGGAGCATTCATTTAACAGCCACCAGCGAATGCAAATTGCGAAGCTGTGCCTGTGATATTAAAAGCACGGCCCAGTGTGTAGCCGGGAGCCTACAGTGGGACCCATTTACATTGTGCAGACCTTTTGAGCGTTTGTGAGCGAACAGGAGGCGTGCCTTTCCTTTTCATCGTTTGTTTTATAGAACTTCCACGGTCCAAGCCATTGACTATTGTGATTATTCGCATTTATTCAGTTCTCCACGCTCCCCACGCCTCCCGCGCCCCCATCCCCACCACCCCATGCCCCAGCTTTGAAAACGCTTCTAAACTCTCTTTCACTTCTCTTCAGTAAATGCGCTTCCCTCCCGGTGAGCATCATTCCTCAGGAGGGGGTCACATTACACAGGGTAACCGAAGTTACTTTATACTTCGCAGAGTACAGCTCTCTTCACAAAAGTTAACAAAACCAGGGAGAACCTAGAATCTATACAGAAGGTGGGAAATCCAGGCTGTGAACTTGTTTGTTCTGGGTTCATACCCAAGATCAGCTTATTATTTCTCTGTTGGAATTGAACGTACGAATGCAAATATGAATAATTATAATATAACAGTTTATAATATTGATATTAACACTTTTTCAGAACTGAAAGTCTGTGATGCCTGCAGAGACAGAGAGCAAAACGACAATGACATTGTCGAGAGTTACTGCAAAAATGATTTTGGTAAGTTACTGACCAGGGAGTGGGCAAAGATAACGGACCTCAACCCAGTCCTGCGCTTTCTGGAGTTTTCTTGCTGTTCCAATAACCGGGACTGTGCGCTTTTACAAAACGCTGTTTCCCCGTCGCCTTTTGAAAAAAAAAGTAACCCCTCTCGCTTAATTTAATCTAACGTTCAGGATAGACTGCACTTAAATGTTCAACTAAACGGCTCCGGTCAAATTCCGTCGATCTGAGCCAAACGTATTTAAACCGGGTCAGCCGTGACATTGTGAAACCGTGAGGCCGGTGGAAGGAGCGGGGAGGGGAGGGGGGAGTTGGGGAAATGTTACCAGTCGAATGACTGGCTTGTTTCAGAGACCTGATTAATTATCCTCCCAAATGTTGGACTGGGATGGACAAAGTTAAAAATCACACAACACCGGGTTACAGGTTTATTAAACCTCGAGAGGGTGACGCTGCAGGTCAACTGACCGGCTGTGCTTTTCCAGCACCACACTCTGGACTTTAATCTCCAGCATCTGGTTTATTAACCCGTTGGACTGTAACCTGGTGTTGCTTGATTCTTAACTCTTAATTTTTAACTCCCAAATGTTAGGAATAGTCTTGGGGGATGGGTTAGTGGAGTGTGTGTTTGTATGTATTCCTGATGAAGGGCTTTTGCCCGAAACGTCGATTTTACTGCTCCTCGGATGCTGCCTGAACTGCTGTGCTTTTCCAGCACCACTCTAATCCAGAATGTGTATGTATGTATGTGTGTATGTATGTGTGTATGTGTGTGTATGTATGTGTGTGTATGTGTGTATATATGTGTGTGTATGTGTGTATGTAGGTCAGTGTAATGAGTGTTTCCCTCTATCCTACCAATTATAAATTGTATTACTTTCTCATTCCTATTTCAGCTGAATGGAAGCTCCAGATGGATTGGGAGTGTTTGGAAAGGTTATACATTTCGTCTGCACCATTTCAAATGTATTTCCGCTCCTGATGAACTTGCAGCAAAGACGCCTGTGGTTTCGGGGTTCTCTTGACACACAGTGGATGTAAAGGGCTTGTGCAGGAGAAGGCCGCGCTGTCAGTACTGGTGCAACATTCATCATCTCACTGATATGTCCGAGCAGAATTAACATTGACTGGGCGGCAGAGATGGACAGCATCGGGGAGCTTTACGGATGGTGGTGAAACGGTGGTGGTCAGTGCGATGGCTTGTGTTTGGGAACCTTTCTTGTACGGATTTGACGGCAAGTCGAGAAGGCCAGTACAATGAAAGCCCCCCCACCCATCACATCAAGAGCTCTCTGCAAGGAGCAGGTCCAGGTGTAATCATCACTCAAGCATCAGTGAGAATTCCGGCAATCTCCAGGAGTATTTGGTTTTCTCCAGAAGAAGGGAGTCTTTTAACCACCCTGAGACCAGGGAAACTTCTCCAGTGTGGATTCTAGGATTGTGGATTCTGTTTTGAGCAATAAACTGTTCGCCGACCCCAGAGCAGGTAGAGGCTCGGTCAGATGAATACCTGGATTCCCGGTGGATGACACAAGGAGAATCCAACAGGATGAGAGACTTGCTTCTTATTGGGAACTGGTCACTGGTTCGCCAGGAACCCTGAGTCTTGGGCGAGTTTAATTCAGGCGAGAGTACATTTCACTGTCAGTGCATTCCCGTCCACTCCTGGTCTGACCCGGTACATCCATCTTTTCGGTATGTTTACACTCTGGTAGAAACTCTGTCCATCTGAAAGGCGCTTGAAATGGATGTGAATTGGGAGCGGGACCACACTGGGATGGTAATCGGAAATTCCCCCACCCCAGTGAGAAAGTGATGCCATTTAAACAGGCAGGGCGCCCGAGTTAACGCCCATTTGCACACTGTCAAAAACAAACCGAGACAAGCAGTTCCAGCAGCGATTAAATGCAATGATTTCAAAGCACTTTCAGCCCTTTCCAAAGATTGCATAACGTTTACAGAGCAGTTTGACAATATCTGCCACACGCAACTGAAACCCTCCCTTGGGCGCTGTGTAATCTGCACACTTCCCCCTAGGCACAACCCCACTAACATTGAGTTGAGGAGCGGCCCGAATACACTGCAAATGTCCCTCAAGCCTGGCCGCTTCCTAAAACGGTCGAAATCAAAGTCGCTGTGGGGCTTATATTTTCTTTTTTTTAAAAAAAAAGCTCTCCCGCGTGCACATGTTAACAATATCATTACTCAGTGTCTGGTTCCACTTAAAATTAACAGTAAGTGAAAGACCAAAAATTAGGCTGGGCTGAATTAATTACTAACAACATATGTCAAACTACAAAGAGCTTCTAACATGCATCTTCCCCCGGCTCCAAGCCTCCGCTCCTCGCTGACAGTCAGCTGGTTATAAACAAAACACGGTTTTGTATGTTTTTAAAATATATATATAAACTTCAAGCAGTCACATAAATCGTGGATTAGCCAAATACAGAGGGTGGGTATTTTACTTGTGAAATAATGCCGGTTTTGTTGAGTTTGCCATTTTCATTGCTTGCCCTCAAACTCCAGTTAAAAAAAGTTCTCAGTGGTTCTATGTTATCTACAGGGTCAGCGTTACAAAGGAGCGCTCTGGTTTTATTGGGATTGTAATCGACAGATAACATTTACATCCCGTCACAAACATTTCCATTATCATTCGAGGCTGCCCTCCGACAAACCCTATTTCCCACCAACTCTCCTAACGGTGTGTTTCAAACACACAGGTATTCAGCAAGATGCAAGTCTCGCTCAGACATCTTATGTGTTTATATCGCACTTGAACTTTGTTTGAGGGCGATAAACAAAATCCAGGAAGAGTTTGATGAGTTTTTGCAGAGATTTACAGTGACCTAATTGTCACCGATGGCTTTGTAAATTAAACTGGCGACTGGCGACAATGGATGTGCAAATTTGGAGGCCTGACCAAATGAATACTTCGTTGGTCTCTCGGATAATTTTCTCTGACTAACCCTGTTACATATTTTCTTGCCTTATATATTTATTTGGTGAGCACAATCTTTACTGTTTGAACTGAGTCAATTACTCTCTTTTTTATTTACACTTAAAACAGCAGAATTGTCCACCAAGTATTGATTTAGTGTAAAATGGGTGAAACTCACGCAGAAATTCGACAGCCGTGACTTGTCCTGTGTCCGAGGCCACTGAAACCGATTGAAATCCACCGAAGGACAATGATCGCGTGTGCTTTTGAAGTTTGATGACTTAATTAATTTGATGAGTTGCCAAATGAATTTCAAGACGGTAGCATTTAGAATCCTATTTGTATGTAATATGTTAGCGACTGGATGCTACGCAACCCGAAAAAGGTCTAAAATAAAACAATTGATTTAATCTAGTTTTAACTAACGCTGTTAACTAGAAACAAAAACAGAAATTACTCCTAATGGTTACTGGACCCAAAACGTTAATTCTGCTTTCTCTCTACAGAAGCTACCGGGCCTGCCGAGTTCCAGTAATAATTTCAGATTTACTTTCAGGTTTCCAACGTCTTGAGTTCCCGGGTTAACTTTATAAGTAGTTAAACGTTTATGGACAGATGTTAAAAAAGAGGTGCTTGTTTGTACTTTTAGTTATCTATCTATCTAAAACCATCAGACCAAGTGCACCTTCTTAAGTATACTGTTTAGCCACATTACTGACAGACACTGGAAAGGTTCGGGTTGATCACTGGTAGAATTTTGTTTTAAAAAGTGGGGCTTTTGAGAAATCGAAGGAGAATTCGGATCCAGTTATTTAAGCAAAATCGATAGAGCGACTTATATATTTTGGCAATGGATGTAGGTTTGCTCACTGAGCTGGGAGGGAGCAATCCCTCAACCTGAGCTACAAATCTTCTCAAAACTCGCTAATACTTTGGAAATATGAGGACTTCCATTCCGAAAAGTTTAAAATTCCCCGTTAGTAATAGGGGATGGAGTGTGTAGGCAGTGGGCAGTGGAGAGGCATTGTCACCTCCTCTCGACCATCCCCCCGCCCCACTCCCCACACAGCCACAAAGACGCGGACCTGCACAGTCCCGACCTTCGGTATACTCTCGATGAGTGAGCCGGGTGCCCACACACTGGTCAATCTCAACACCTGTCAAAAGGCCTCTCCCCCGTCCCTGTGATCTCCACCAGGCGCCTTCACATTCTCATTTCCTTCCCCCCCGCCTCCCCATCTTTTCCTCACTAGCTTTGAAGATAAAAGTGAAGGAGATTTCCTATATCAACGGGGACACCAAAATTGTCCCGGAGACCAAGGGCAAGACTATTTACAAACTGAACGGAGTGACCGAGAAAGACCTAAGGAAGAGCGTGCTGTGGCTGAAGGATGGCCTTCAGTGTACCTGCGATGAGATGAACGATATCAACGCCCCCTACTTAGTGATGGGCCAAAAGCTCGACGGTAATCTGGTCATTACCTCAGTGAAGAGATGGCAGAAAGGGCAGCGGGAGTTCAAGCGGATCACTCGGAGTATCCGCAAACTGCAGTGTTAGACAGCGAAGCCCCGCAGCTCTCCCGCCTTCCACCCTCACAACCACACACACTCACACACACCCACACCCACAGATACACACACACTCACACACACCCACACCCACAGATACACACACACTGCAGTGTTATGATTCGGAGATGTCGGTGTTGGACTGGGGTGGACAAAGTTAAAAATCACACAACACCAGGTTATAGTCCAACAGGTTTAATTAGAAGCACAATCACCTGATGAAGGAGCGTCACTCCGAAAGCTAGTGCTTCCAATTAAACCTGTTGGACTATAACCTGGTGTTGTGTGATTTTTAACTGCAGTGTTAGACTGCGAAGCCCCGTAGCTCTCCCGCCTTCCACCCTCACACCACACACACACACACTGCAGCGTTAGACAGCGAAGCCCCCAGCTCTCCTGCCTTCCACCCTCACACCTACACACACTCACACACCCACACTCACACACAGACACACACTCACGCACACAGACACACACCCATACACACAGACACACACACTGCAGTGAGACAGCGAAACGCCGCAGCTGTCCCGCCTTTCACCCTACAGAGACAGACACACAGATAGACAGACAGAGACAGTCTCACACACACACACAGACAGACACACAGATACACACGCACTGCCGTGTTAGACAGCGAAGCCCCCAGCTCTCCCGCCGTCCACCCTCACACCCACATCCACACTCACACACACAGATAGCCCCTCACCCACCGTGGACACTTTGGTAATAGTCACTATCTGATATACACCACGGGGATCTCCGTCCGGCCTTTCGAAATGCACAGTCTGCTCACGAAATGGCCTCTAAACGGAGATTCCATAAATTCAACGTTGCGCAACTAGAGTCCGTTAAAAAAAGGAATCAGTTCCGAGGTGATTATGATCATTTGAGTCTAAAACAATGCATTTTCTGTGACATTAAACAAAAATTCCGTTCTTATGTCGCATACACATAGAAGCATTCATACCAGTGATCGGCTAAACAAACATCGAAGGCCTTAGTTCTACGTTGACACAAAATTCATTTCTAAACTGTGATTTTTTTATAAATGATAGGAAATCTTTGATCAGCTGTTTAAGTTTGCGATTTTTCGTTTGTGCGAGCCATCTGCTTGATGTTTGGCAGCACTGTCCCTGAACCCAAGGGAGCTGGACGCGATGCGGTGCGGAAATTGGAAGGTTCCCCGGCTCTGAAACACACAGACAATTCATCCATTTCCCTTAAACAGCTTCCACATTCATACAGCACCCCAATTCCCCACTGCAGCCACTAAAACTGGGAGCTAGATTACATTCGGGGATAGCCAAGAGTCAAAGTTGCCACATCAACACAACACGCGCAAATAATAACGTCTCAAAGATGACATTCTTTGTGTTTGAAACCGAAGTCAGTGGTGGTAAGGTTGGTACTGAAACCTGCTGGTGCCCGTTCAAATCAGGCCGCAAGGACTGATCTCGGACTTTGATGAAAAAAACTTAAGATTTTGCATCGAATATTTATAAATTTTTCAAAACCATTTGGCACGATATTATTTTATAAAAACACGTGACGGACAGTAAGGCTTTCTACATCTATAAAAGCCTAACAAAACATCTACATTTAATACATTTAACTCATCATCTGCTTGGGTCCAGCCAGCAAGACCCATTGCATTTTACAGAAAGTAAGCAAACATTACCTTTTGAACAATACAATGATAAAGCCGACAACTCTAGCGTAAAACTGAGAACTACCGGAGAGATTTGGGCGCTGTATTAACTTGTCTTCTTGCATCTCGACTTATTGCAAACATACTTTCAAAATAACCAGCATTAATTTAAAATACTCTCCAAGATTATTATCTGCAAGGGTTGTAAATATTGCTTTGTGACTTTGTAAATTATTCAGATAAACAGTATATTCTTGTACATAGATGTCTTGTGATTGCATTATCGTGTTTCTAAATGTACCCACATCTGTGGTGTCTCTCAAGTTGCTTGGACCTCCTGTTTAAATCACTTGCATGAAATAAAGAATGGGTATAGACAAGTGACGTCTCGGTTAGTGCGGCGGGATATAATAAGGAGCATTCTGACTTTCCTTTTAACTCTACAGCCGCAGGGTGTTGTTAACCAACAGCAAGGCAAATCAAAAATCTTCATCAACCACACAACTTACAGAATAAGAACTTTCTTTTAAAAAAAATTGCATCATGAATTTTCTACCACTTTCGTACTGGGACATTTCTGTGAAGACATTCCAGAGGACTATATAACTAGACTCACAGTAGCGTCACACTTAAGTACATTACACGAATAATTGGAGAATAATACGGGAGAAATGAACAATGATACGGAAAATATAGAAGTTGCTTCACAACAATGCGCCTGAAATTAGAGATTTGTGTCGCTGCTGAGATTCTGAATGAACGATCCATTATTAAAAGAGATCACCAGGTTTGAAACTAAAATCCCACTGATAGACCTAACAGTTCACAGTCTAGTAACGTGCAAAATAAAACATATACCCTGGGAATGTCTGAGGAAAGGCTGAGGGACTTGAAGCTGTTTTCATTAGAGAGAAGAAGGTTGAGGAGAGGTGAGTTAATTGAGACATATAAGATAATCAGAGGGTTAGATAGGGTGGGCAGGGAGAGTCTTTTTTTCTCGGATGGTGACGGCGAGCACGAGGGGACATGTTCAAAGTTTGGGTGAAGATTTGTAGCTCGGGTGCTCGTTGTTGTGGTTCTGTTTGCCGAGCTGGGAATTTGTGTTGCAGACGTTTCGTCCCCTGTCTAGGTGACATCCTCAGTGCTTGGGAGCCTCCTGAGAAGCGCTTCTGTGGTGTTTCCTCCGGTGTTTATAGTGGCCTGTCCCTGCCGCTTCCGGTTGTCAGTTTCAGCTGTCCGCTGTAGTGGCCGGTATATTGGCTGGTAACATGTTCTATGTTAAAATGGAACAAAAAGCCCCAGACCCTGAATATTTGAAACAAACAAAAACAGAAATTACTGAAGAAACTCAGCAGGTCTGTGAAGAAACGGAGAAACAGAGGTAACCTTTCAGGTCTGGTTCTGATGAAGGTATAATGTGTTTGAAACATTAATTCTTTTTCACTGCACAGAAGCTGCCAGACCTGCTGAGTTCCCTCAGTGTTTTCTGGTCTGGGTTGTCCCATGGAAACATCGTGTTTATACAACAACCAATGAAGACGAATTTGGGAGGAATTAGGTCAGAGAAGCACTAGTCATTGTACCTGTGTCAACTTTATGAAGGAGTTACCCATTTAATCTCATTCACCAGAGCCATATTTTCCCGTCAACTATTCATCCAATTCTCATTTAAAATCTGCCCCACTCAACTCCCTCACAGCACAGTATAGATCAAATCAGATGGCTGCCTAATAAAACTGTAGCAGACAGGTGGGAGGCTGGAAGATGCCAGTTTCCTCATCTCAGTTCCAACCTTCCAACTCGGCACCATTCTCATGACCTGTCCCACCTGTCTATCTTCCTCCCCATTTATCCGCAACACCCTCCCCTCCAACCTATCGCCTTTCCCCCACCTCCATCCACCTATCACACTCTCTGCTACCTTCCCACCAGCCCCACCCTCCCTCCCATTTATCCTTCCACCCACCTCAGCTCACAAGCCTCATTTTTGATGAAGGGCTTTTGTCTGAAATGTCAATTTTCCTGCTCCTCTGGTGCTGCCTGACTTGCTGTGTTATTCCAGCCTGCTGCCTGTCTACTTTGGATTCCAGCATCTGCAGGTTTTTTTTTCTAATAAAACCCTAGTGCAGTTTCTGGTTTTTAGTTAATCTTCTTAAATAGCTCCTTCACACTACAGTCCCAACAGTCACTAAAATTAGTTTCTCATTTTTTACTCTGAAATCTCTTCATCCTTTTGGACTTCACTGTGAAATCTCTCTGTTTTAAGCAGAAAAAACTCTAGTTCTCCCACTGGTCCCTGGTATCCTCCTGGAATAGAAAACCTGGCATCCTCTCCAACAGCTTGACATGTGGGAAAGTGAAAGGTTATGCCAAAAGGTGGGAAAAATAGCAGTGAAGACTATTTTCTCAATGGGGAAACACTTGGCAAATCTGAAGCACAAAGATACTTGGGAGTCGTAGTTCAGACGCTCTTAAAGTTAACATGCAGGTTCAATTGACAGTTAGGAAGGCAAATGCAATGTTAGCATTCAAGAGGGCTGGAATACAAAAGCAGAAATGTACTGCTGAACCTGTATAAGGTTTTGGTCTGGACTGTATTTGACTGCATTTGAATATTACAAGCAATTCTGGACGCTGTATCTAAGGAAGGATGTATTGGCATCCGAGGGGTCCAAAGGAGGTTTACAAGAATGATCCTGGTGATGAAGGGCTTGTCGTAGGAGGAGTGGTTGAAGAACTGGGTTCATGTTTGATGGAGTTTAGAAAGATGAGGAGGATCTCATGAAAAGTTACAGAATGCTAAGCGGTCTGGAGACAGTGGACACAGAGAAGATAATTCCATGAGTAGGAGAGACCAGGGCCTGAGGGCACAGCCTTCACTTCAAATATTTATGTTCTCAAACCCTGATGTCACTATTCTTGTTCTCCTTTTGACATGTTACTATTATCATAGAATCCCGACAGTGTGGACGCAGGCTATTCAGCTCATTGAGTCTGCAGCAACTGTCTGAAGAGCATCCCACCTAGATCCAATGCCACCACCCCCTCCATTGTATTCCTATAACCCTGTGTTTTCCTTGGTTAACCCACCTAACCTGGACATCCCTGGACACCATGGACAATTTAGCATGGCCAATCCACCTTAACCTCTACATCTTTGGACTGGAGGAGGAAGCTGGAGTATCTGGAAGAAACACACGCAAATACCGGGAGAACGTGCAAAATTCACACAGACAGCTGCCCAAAGCTGGGTTCGAACTTGGGTCCCTGGTACTGGGGGGCTGTAGTGCTAACCACTGAGCCCCCAGGTATTCGTTAATATTGTTCTTTTATCATTCTTCCTATCAAAATGTACCACTTTACAATTCTTAATCATAAGTTACTGTAAACATTTGTCTAACTATTTTGTCAATTACTTAGGATTACCATTATTTAGGTGGAATAGCACAGTATAGGTTATTCAGGCTACCCAGATCACAATAGTGTTTATGTTCCATTCAAACCTCTCCCAACTTTTCCTTAGTTAAATCACCATCACAACCAAAAATCCACTTCTCCCTTAAATGCCAGTCTAATTTCTCTTTAAATGCCATCCTTAATTCTTTGGTAGCCAGTTACGTTTTGTTCCCACTCTTTATTAAAGAGATTTCTTTTGAATTTCCCATTGGATTTCATGGTGACTATCTTATAATGTAAAACTGTAGTTATGCTCTTCCTCCATAAGAGGATGTTAAAAATCACACAACATTGGGTTATCGTCCAACTAGTTTATTTGAAAGTACAAGCTAGCCATCTGATGAAGGTGCAGCACTCTAGAAGCTTGTACTTTCTGGTGCTGTGTGATTTTTAGTTTTGTCCACCCCAGTCCAACCCATTCCCCATCATCCATAAGAGGAACCATCCTTTGTACCAGGAGAGACATTCTCTCTTCATCCTTCTAAAGTATGTTACTATTCTCTTCACTCTTTATCACATTTGGGTTTTGTATCATCTACTAAGTTTGAAATTATGGCCTGTGAGGTCATTCATATGTAATTAAAAATGCAGTGGTCCTAAAATCTGGGGAACATCATTGTATATTTCCTTCCAGTCTGAAAAGCGACCATTCACCTTTAGCTTCCCCTTTCTCCCAAAGTGGGTTCCACATCTTCACTGCCAGTATTCCTTTAATTCCACTGGACTCTAATACTTCAGTTAGATGAAGCTGAAGCAGATCAGCTATGATAAAAATGGATAGGGAAACAGTATGTTATGCTCAATGGCCCACTGAAGGTCCTATAGTCCTTAAACAAAACATACAAGATTAAGAAGATTAATCTGAACTAATGCCTATACTCACCTCAACTCAAGAGAATAAATTGGGTGAATAGCCAAAGTCTTTTTCCCAGGGCAGGGGAGTCTAAAGCTGGAGGGCATAGGTTTAAGGTGAGAGGGGAAAGATGTATAAGGAACCTAACATGTAACTTTCACACAGAAGGTGGCACGTGTATGGAATGAGCTGCGAGAGGAGGTGGTGGAGGCTGGTCAATTACAACATTTAAAAGGCATCTGGGTGGGTATATGAATAGGAAAGGTTTAGAGGGATACGGGTCAAATGGGACTAGACTAATTTATAATATCTGGTAGGCATGGATGAGTTGGACCAAAGCGTCTGTTTCTGTGCTGTACAGATGTATGACTCTATTAACATAACGTTTTCCTTTCTTCTGTCATTTTCTTTCATTTTAAAAACATCAAACTACTTGCCTCAAAAACATCCAGCGACAATGAGATTAATGTTTCCCCATTACACGAATAAAGAAATTCTTTCCTCTTTGTCTTGGATAATTAGTAAGCACCTTGATTTTATGCTATAATAAAAGCAAGATACTGTAGATGCTGGAAATCTGCAATAAAAACAAGAAGTTTCTGAGTTTCTGCATCATTCTCTGCTTTTCTTTAATGTTTTTAATCCTAGTTTTAGATTCTTCCACACTAGAACCATCCTCTTCATAACTATTCTGACTAACCCATTCGTTATGTTAAATACCTCCATCTAACATTTCTAAACAATCTTTTCCAAAGAAAGAAGTCCAAAGTTTTTTCCTGATAGCTGTAATTTATTAGTCATGGCAGCATTCCTGTAAATCATTTTTACACGTCCTCCAATGCATCTATATCTTTTTATAGAATGCGAAACAAAAATGCATACTGTGCTCCAAGGGCAGCCTGGCCAGGGCTTGATTCAAGTTTAACATAACCTTACTACTTACAAATTGTATCCCCCACAAGTAAATCCCAGTAAATTACCGATCTGTGATTTGGCATTAAATTATTTATTTGTTTGCCCTACAAGATCGCTTATCTCATACACCTCATTCCATTTTTTAAAAGATCTAGGCAATCATAGAGTCATCGAGACCTACAGCACAGAAAAAGGTCCATCAGCCCATCATGACCACACCAATAAAAGAAAACAACCATCTGATTCCATTTCCCAGCACTTGGCCAATAGCCATGTCTGCTTTGGAATTGAGCACACACCTAAATACTTTTAAAGGTTAGGAAGGTTTCTGCCTCTACCAGCCTTACAGGCCTTGAGTTCCAACTTCCCACCACCCTTGGGGTGAAACAATGTTTCCTCACATTTCTTCTAAACCTTCTGCCCTTTACCTTAAATCGATGTACCCTGATTATTAAACTCCCTATCAAATGGAAAAGTTTCTTCCTGCTTACCCTGTCAATGACCCCCATAATTTTGTACATCTCGATTATAACTCCCTCAATCTCTTCCAAGGTATACAACCCCAATCTCTCTTCATAACTGAAACTCGCCAGTCCAGGTATTATCCTGGCAAATCTCCTTTGCACCCTCTCCAGTGCAATCACATCCCTTATATAATGTAGATTCCAGAACCACACACAATACTCTAGCTGTCACCCAATTAATGTTTCATGCAATTCCAACATAATCTCCCTGCTCTTAAACTCTATGTCTTGGCCATTATAGACAAGTATCCAATATGCCTTTTTAAGCACTTTATCCACCCTATCCTGATGCCTAGGGGATTGGTATATGTGCATACCAAAGTCCCTCTGTTCTTGATACTTCCCAGGGTCCTACTGTTCATCATGTATTCTCTTGCCTTCTTACTCCTGCCCAAATGAATCATTTATTTAGATTGAATTCCATTTGCCACTGATCAGCCTGTCTATCCTCTTGTAATCTAAGGCTATCCTCCTCAGTACTTACCATCCCATCAATGTTCATATTATCCACAAACTTACTGATGAACTCTCCTACATTCAAGTCTAAATTATTTACATAAACCACAAATAGCAAGGCTCAACATTGATAATTGTGGGATCCCTCTGGATACAGACTTCCAGTTCAGAAAAACACCCCTTAACCATTATCCTCTGTTTCCTGCCATGTAGTCAATTGTGGATCGTATTTGTCAAATTTCTTTAGATCCCATGGGCTCTTAACTTTACTAATGGTCTCCCATGTGAGAGCTTATTAAAAGCCTTGCTGAAGTCCAATTAGATGACATCAAAAAGCATTCCTCTCATCAATGCACCTAATAATTTCTTCAAAGATTTTAATCAATTTAGTCAGGCATGACCTGCCCTTAACAAAACCATGCTAACTGTTCTTTACTGATCCCTGCCTCTCCAAATTCAAATTAGTTCAGGCTGTCAGAATTATTTCCCAATAGTTTTGCCACTACTGAGATTAGACTGACTGGCCTGTAATTTCCTGAGTTATCCCTTGCTCCCTTCTTGAATAGGGATACTACGTTAGCTGTCTTCCAGTCCTCTGTCTCCCCTCTTGTATCCAGAGAGGAATTGAACATTTTTGCGATCGACACTGCTATTTCCTGCTTTGGTCACTTCACAACCTGGGTTACATTTCATCCACCCCTGGAGATTTGCCTACTTTTAAGCCTGTCAGTCTGCTCAGAACCTCCTTTCTGTGGTATGTTAATTTTTAAAACTGTATCACAGATTTGCTCTTTGATTTCTATACGCATATTGTTCCTCTCACTAGTGAACACCAGACACGAAATATTCATTTAGATTCCTACCTACATTCTCTGGCTCCTCACACAAATTACTGCTGTGGGCCATATTGTTTTCATCATTATTTAACCCTTCATATACCTTGAAAACAAGTTAGGATTTCCCTTTATTTTACCAGCCAGAATCCTCTCATGTCTCCTTTTAATTCTCACAATCTCCTTTTTAAGTTCCCTCTTGCACATCCTCTGGGGATTTTGCTGTTTCCAGCACAGGGTACAAGTGTCCCTTTTTCTCTTAATTTCCCAACAAAGTGCATGACCTTCCATTTATCTCTGCAAAGTTGAATTAGATATTGCAATCTCACAAATGTCTCATTGGCCTTTTTATTTCTGGACAGTGAATGCATGAGTACTTCAGTGAAATGAGGTCAGTGATCAATCAATGTGTGGATTAGCTCTAGAAATAATTTGGGAATTATAAGAGTTTATTTGCTTTGTTATTTTTCCTCCTTCCTGGACTGAGCTAAGGGCCAGAAACCCGACCTTTAACCTATCTTTAGATGTTCCTGCCTGGAGATTAGCTTTGTTGATTTTTCAGTGAGGTTGTTAGTTTTTTTTGATATGAGATGATGGCCTGCCCCACAGTTGTCAGCCATGTGGTAAATATCTGAGACATTGATTCACCCTGTCTGCACCAGCCTCTCTTGAGCATGGCAGTCTTGATAGACTGAAATTAAACATATTTGACAGTTCCATTATTCTATATGTTCGCCATTGATACTCGGCTATGAGTCATGCCAGCATTAAATGTACAATGCAACACTGTAGTTTATGAATTGATAGTGAAAAATTAACTTGGAATTCATACAAGACATGGACTACCGGAAAATCATTTTATCGTGAAACCTTGGTATAATGCACGAGAGAACAGAAAAACCACTGCAGATTCTGGCAATCTAAAATAAAACAGATGGAGCAGCATTTGCAGAGAAACAAAGGCAGATCATTTACCTGAAACAGTGAAGCTCAGACCTGCTGAGAAACTTAACTGAATTTCTCCAACACTTTCTGCTTTTGTATCAGAATTCCAGGAAATTTAATTCTTTGCTTTATTAACCATTTGCTACGGCAGGATTTGAACCCATGGCCCCATTACATTACATTACCAGTCCAATGACATTACCATTACACTAACATCATGTGAGGAGCAGACCTCGTCTTCTCCTGTCTTCACAGAGGAGATGATGCGGTGATGACTGTGACAAAGTGGTGATGTGTAAATACATTAACAACAGTGTGTTGCAGGGTGTTCTAGCTAGGTGGATAAAGAACTGGTTGAGCAACAGGAGACAGAGAGTAGTAGTTGAAGGGAGTTTCTCAAAATGGAGAAAGGTGACCAGTGGTGCTCTATAGGGATCAGAGTTGGGGCCATTGTTGTTTGTAATATACATAAACGATCTGGAAGTTGTTGGCACTGTTGGAATGATCAGCAAGTTTGCAGATGACATGAAGATTGGTGGAGTAGCAGAAAGCATAAGGGACTGTCAGAGAATACAGGAGGATATAGACAGACTGGAGAGTTGGGTGGAAAAGTGGCAGATGGATTTCAATTCAGACAAATGTGAGGTGATGCATTTAGGCAAGACTAATTCTAGAGCGAATTATAGAATGAACGGAAGAGCCTTGGGAAAAGTTGATGGGCAGAGAGATCAGGGAGTACAGGTCCATTGTACCCTGAAGGTTGCTGTACAGGTGGATAGAGTGGTCAAGAAGGCATATAGTTTGCTTGCCTTCATTGGACAGGGTATTGAGTATAAGAGCTGGCAAGTCATGTTAACATTGTACAAGACATTGTTTTGGCCGCATTTAGAATACTGTGTACAGATCTGGGCGCCACATTACCAAAAGGATGTGGATGCTTTGGAGAGGGTGCAGAGAGGATGTTGCCTGGTATGGAAGGTGCTAGCTATGAAACAAGGTTGAAAATGTTAGGTTTATGTTCATTAGAAAAAAGGAGATTGAGGTTTATAAAATCATGAAGGGTATAGACAGGGCGGATAGAGACAAGCTTTTTCCCAGGGTGAAGGATTCAATAACAAGAGGTCACGCTTTCAAGATGAGAGGTGGAAAGTTTAAGGGGGATACACGCGGCAAGCACTTCACACAGAGGGTGGTGGGTGTCTGGAATGCGTTGCCAGCAGAGGTGGTAGAGGCAGCCACTGTAGATTCATTTGAGATGCGTCTGGATAAATGTATGAGTAGGTGGGGAATAGAGGGATACAGATGCTTAGGAATTGACTGACAGGTTTAGACAGTACATTTGGATCGGTTCAGGCTTGGAGGGCAGAAGGGCCTGTTCCTGGGCTGTAAATTTTCTTTGTTCTTTGTTCTTTTAACAGTGATGTGATGGTGCGGACTGTACTCTTGTATTAATGATGATATCATCTCTTGCCCAATTGAAAGGCTTTGCAAACCTGGAGGGCACTAAGACCCCAGGAAAACAGCACAGGTCTTTTAGCTGTTGTTGATCATAATATCAGGAAACCAAAGAACTACATGTCCAAACATGCACTGGTACATTCCCACTAGTGTAGTATTGCAGTGCCCACTGTATTGTATGAAACCCATGTTGGACTGAGCTGTGCATGGAGAGGTCTGCATTGCTCTCACTCTGCAAGGATTTGCCTCTCAGTTTCCTCTGAACACTGGGGCAGCTCAGCAGAGGGATGTGAAGGTGACCTGAGTTTGTGTCGCGGTTTGGATCAGACCCTCCAGCTCACTCCAACCAATCTCTTCAACTAGAGAACAAACTGGCCGAAGAAATAGCACTTGGGCTGTTTCCTCATGACCTGGATTGAGGTACAGTGGGACTGGGCAGAGCTGGACAGTTTGGGCCAGATTGTGTAAGAGGGAGGAATATGTAATCATGCCATTTTGGCGATTCATCGATAGGGTTTAGAACTTAAAAAGCTCTACAATATTTTGAAATCAGTTCAGAGAATATCTGGAAATAATTCAGGAAACAGAAATATCACAGACATGTCCCATGTGTACATGTGATGATTTATGAATTCAATTCACAGACAAGAAGTTTGTTTTTCAAATTGCTTTTACAAATGGGCAGCACGGTGTTTTTAAATAGTAAAACATTGGATGCAGTTTGCTACTTTGGTTGTGAAGACTAACGCTTCAAATATCACTACAAACTTGATCGTTTTAAAAGATGCTCATTCCCTGCTCTGCTTTGATTTGCCATTTCTAGTTGTCAGACATATGGGAATATTTTCTAAGTGAGGAACTAAGGACCTCTGAGAAGCAGAGTGAGTTGGGATTCAGATACACAAAGACAGTCAATAGCTATAGAGCGTGATCAAAAGGCTGATGGAATGTTGGTCTTTATTTCTACAGGCTTGGATTGCAAGTGGGAGGGGAGATGTGCTTTATTTCTACAGATTGATGATCAGACATACTGCACTGCAGTTTAGGTAGGATATTGACCTTGAGGTGTGTGCAGCACAGAATAAATGGGAATAGCAGCAAGGCACTCAACCCTTGATGACTATTCTGCTTTCAATAAGATTGACCTTCTATCTCAACTGCCGTATCGATCTCTGTGAATCATAGAATCCATATATTGCGCAGAGGCCATTTGGCCCATTAAATGTACACCAACCCTCTGAAAAGCATCCCACCCTAACCTCAGAACCCCACATTTACCATGGCTAATCCCGTGAGCCTGAACAGCACAGAACAATTTAGTATGGCAAATTCTCCTAACCTCCACATCTTTGGACTGTGAAAGGAAACCAGAGCACACAGACATAAGGAGAATGCAAATGCTACACAGTGACCCGAGGCTGGAATCAAACCTGGGTCCCTGGCACTGTGAGGCAGCAGTGCTAACCAATGAGCCACCGTGCTACCCACAAGTCAATTGTGTTGAGTAGATTGAATGACTCCGCATTCACAAGCTCTTCACATTTGGGAAATTGCAAAGATTCACAACTCTTTGAGTGTAATGATTTCTCCTCATCCTCATCCTAAATGGCTTACCTTTTACTTTAGGACTGAGAGCCCCCTACCCATTTGACATTTCCCAGTCAGAGAGAGCATATTCTCAGCTCCTCAGCTCAAGACATTTAAGAATTTTATCTGTTTCAATTTCTCATTCCTCTAAACCCAAGGGGTTCGAGAATCTACTAAATCTTTTCTCACAGCACAATTCCCCAAATCCTTTTGTAACACGGCTAACATAACATTTGCCTTCCTAATTGCTTACTGAACCTATATGCTAACCTTCTAAGATTTATGTATCAGGAAATCTAATAGTCTCTGAATGCAAGGTTTTCCCAGGCTCCAGATATTAGAAACAAATCTGTTTTTTTTCAATTTTCCTATCAAAGTGAATAACTTCAAGCTTTGCCACATTTTGTTCTACTCTTCATGTTCTTATGCTCTCACCTTAATCTGCCTACATACTCCATAATTTACTTTCTAACTTCATACCATCAGCAAACTTGGAAGTGTTTTTTATCTTTTTTTCTTTTTTTTTCTTTTTTTTAAACTGCGGCAGTGCTTATTTTTTCCCCAGCACCCATGCTGTGTGTGTGCAGGTGTGAGACACAGTGAGAGACACAAGGTGCATGATTCTTTGTTCAAATTTCCACCACCAGGAAGAAAGGATACACCCAAGTGGCCTGTGACAAGCAGTGCCCTTCACATCAAAGGGCAATGCTGTGTGATCAAACAGTGAACTCGGAAGAATTATTTGCAATCCCCACAACTAGGCCATTAATATAAACAATAAAGATTTGAGGCCTAAATACTGATCTTTATTGTATACTCCCACCCCCAATTACAAACTGCCATTCAGAAAATGGCTGAATTATCCCTACTCTCAGCTTTCTGTTCATGAACACAATCACAGTCGATGCTAGCATATTACTCCCATTCCCAAGAATCCTAACGTGTTCTTGGAACCCTTGTTAATTTTTCATTTTTTAAATTTTATACAAAAAAAAGAAACAAACTGATATTTTATTATGAGGCTAGTCCTGCAAATTAATTGGAGGTTGATTCTCATTCAAAGAACACTCCAGATTAGTCAGAGGCAAATCAGAGGAAGACTTATACACTTAATGGTAAGGTCCTATGGAGTATTGCCAAACAAAGAGATCTTGGAGTGTAGGTTCCTTGAAAGTGAAGTTGCAGGTGCATAGAAGAGTAAAGAGGGCGTTTGGTATGCTTTCCTGTATTGGACAGAGCATTGAGTATAGGAGTCGGGAGGTCATGTTGAGGCTGTACAGGACATTGGTTAGGCCACTTTGGAATATTGCGTGCAATTCTGGTCTCCCTGATATAGGAAGAATGTGGTGAAATGTGAAAGGGTTAAGAAAAGATTCACAAGATGTTGCCAAGGTTGGAGGATTTGAGCTACAGGGAGAGGCTGAATAGGCTGGGGCTGTTTTCCCTGGAGTATCGGACGCTGAAAGGTGACCTTATAGAGGTTTATAAAATCATGAGTGGCATGGATAGGATAAATAGACAAGGTCTTTTTCCTGGGATGGGGGAGTCCAGAACTAGAGAGCATAGGTTTAGGGTGAGAAGGGAATAATTTTAAAGGGATATAAGGGGCAACTTTTTCACGCAGAGGGTGGTACGTGTATGGAATGAGCTGCCAGAGAAAGTGGTGGAGGTGGTACAATTACAGCATTTAAAAGGCATTTGGGTGGGTAGATGAATAGGAAGGGTTTGGAGGGATATGGGCCAAGTGCTGACAAATGGGACTAGATTAGGTTAGGATATCTGGTCGACATGGACAAGTTGGACTGAAGGGTCTGTTTCCGTGCTGTTCATCTCTATGATTCTATGACTCTAGACTTTTCAGTTCTGGAGGTGCACTATATATAAATATTATGGCATATGTTGAATGTTAACTGGGGCTTCCTACAACGATAACCTGTCTAACAGGCAGAAACTCATGATCGAATTGTTTTTGAACTATGTTTAAGTCAGAAAGTTCATGCCTGCAAAATCTGCAGGATGAAAGTTTATTTGCTCCCTTTTTGTCCCTTTTTGACCTCCCAGTATCAACTTGTTGAAAGTTCAGAGAATAAAATCTCAGTAATAAGTAATTGCATGCATTGGTGTTATCAGAAACCAATCGCCATTAGCCTGTGATGTTATGGTTCGTGGAGTCTGCTTAAGTGAACTGGCCAGTTACAACACATACTTTTTATTTATTTTGATTTATCCTTTAATTGTGTCTGTTTGTCTATCTGTCTTTGTGAGTGGGAGGTTAGAATTAAAGAAGATTTGGTTTAAATCTGAGATATTAATTAGGTTATCATGTGGTTTAACTTTGCTCTGCTAAGCTATTCTCTTATTAATAGGTTGTTAAATCTTTTGTTGAACCACTAACCAATAATCCAGCAAGCCTTCTGTGCTGACTACTCATATGCTCCGGGCACCTCCCTATTTGCACAAAACGTAATAATTGTGCCATTTACTTTCATCTCCCATAATCCCTACCTGCCCCCACCCCCACCCTTCTCTCTCATAGCCTCTAATGGAATGCGTGGGGCTAATGCCTCTGGAGTGTGCCCTGAGGTATTAGTGCCCAGTGGCCATCTCTGAAATCCTTCAGTATAAGCAGCAAGCTGAATTCACCGGGTACCTGCTCTGATTTCAATGTTGAATTTCCTTGAAGTCTAACTTGCTTAGCACACTTGGTAAGCTAGAAAGCTGCATACTGATGAGGCTAAGTGGGCAGTGGGCAAGGCATTCAGCTCACAATAAACTTCTTCACTTGCAATTCACTGTTACCCATCAAAAAGAGTATCACCTCTCTCCTGTCCAAAACATAAAAGATAAAGTGAGCCGCACCCAACTTTGAAATTGGCCGCGCCAGACTTTCATCTGATTCAGTGCAAATCTCGCCCATGTTGCTCAGACCCCGATAAGATTCTGCCTGTGTTCTTTATAACAATATAAGCTAGTCAATTATTTATTAAATAAGTTTTATTTTGATCATAAATCCATATTTGTGTTTATTAATGTCAGAAGTCACACAACACCAGGTTACAGTCCAATAGGTTTATTTGAAATCAGAAGCTTTCAGAGCGCTGTTCCTTCATCAGATGAAGTGAAGTGCCAGTTCACCTGACAAAGAGGCAGTGCTCCAAAAACTTATGATTTCAAATAAATCTGTTGGACTATAATTTCTGACTTTGTCCACCCCAACACCAGCACCTCCACATCATGTGTTTATTACAAAAGCTCTTCTTATTTAAACAACTGTATAGACAAGGTATTTAACTGGTTAGCTTGGTAACCTGATAAAGTGGTTTTAGTTTATGGTATGACCTAGGGAGTAGTGGGATTAGGCTGACACTGAACTCCTCCGCAACACCCAATTGTATAAATACCATCATGTGGTCGGAGTCCAGAGAGTCACAAGGTCAACATCTGAGTTTGCATTTCATTAAGTTTTGGGATTGGCACATTACCAGCATAGCTTTATTGTGGAGTTTTTCAGAGTTATAGAGATGTACAGCACAGAACAAGACCCTTTGGTCCATGGGGTCCACACCAGTCAAAAATAACCACCGAGTGTACTTATTCCAGTCTCATTTTCCAGCACTTGGTCCATAGCTTTGTATGCCTTGGGATCACAAGTGCACACCTAAATACCTCTGAAATGTGATGAGGGTTTCTGCATTTACCACCCTTACAAGAGGTGAGTTCCACATTCCTACTGCCCCAGGGTGAAAACAGCTTTCCTCCCATCCCCTCTAAAATCCTGCCCCTTACTTTAAATCTATGCTCCCTGTCATTGATCTCTCTATCAAGGGGAAATGTTTCTTCCTGTCTACCCTATGCATGTCCCTCATAATTTTATTGCCCTCAATCATGTCCCCTCTCAAACCTGTCAGAATCCACTCCCAGTCACAAAACAAATTGCTGAACTATGACCCTCTGCTTCCTGCCACTCAGCCAATACTGGATCCAATTTGTCCAATTTCCATAGATCCCATGGGCTGTTACCTTTGCTACCAGTCTCCCATTTGGGACCTTATCAAAAGCCTTGCTGAAGTCCAAGTAGTCAACATTGCTCTCATCTAAATACCTAGCCACTTCTTCAAAAATTTCAATCAAATTCGTCAAACATTACCTCATCCTTAATAAAACCATACTCACTGTTCTTGATTAGTTCCTGCTTTCCAAATACAGATTAATTCTATCTCTGAGAACTGCTTCTAATAGTTTCCCCATCACTGAGGTTAGACTGATTAGCATGTAATTTCCTGGTTTATCGGTTGATCCTTTCTTGAGCAATGGTACCACATTAGCTATCCTCCTGTATTCTGGCACCTCTCCTGTGGCTAGAGTGGAATTGAAAATTTTTGCAAGTATTTCCTGCCTTGCCTCAGTCAACAATCTGGGATAAATTTCATCTGGTTCTGGAGACTTATCTACTTTTGAGCCTGTCAGACCACTCAAAACCTCCTCTCTGCCTATGCTAATTTTAAAAAATTGTATCACAGATCTTCTCCCTGGTTAAGAAGGTGTTTAGCATGCTTGCCTTCATCATTCAGACCTTAC
Organism: Chiloscyllium plagiosum; assembly: GCF_004010195.1. Taxonomy (NCBI): domain Eukaryota; kingdom Metazoa; phylum Chordata; class Chondrichthyes; order Orectolobiformes; family Hemiscylliidae; genus Chiloscyllium; species Chiloscyllium plagiosum. Next base: position 156,206,939 of record NC_057710.1, on the reverse strand, counting down.
AGTATAGTAGTTGGGACATCAGATGCATGGAGGGTGTTTTCTCTTGTTGGGGAGTCTACAACCAGGGGACACAGTCTGAAGATAAGGGGTAGACCCATTTGGAACTGAGATGAGGAAAGTTTTCTTTAATAAAACAGTAGTGAACCTGTGAAAATCCTTACCACTGAAGGCTTGAGGAAGCCAAGGTACTAAATATATTCAAAAGAAAGATATATGTAAATCATTAGATTTGAAAGGAAACAAGGGACATTTGGGATAAGTGGGAATATGGCACCGAGATAGAAGATCAGCCATGATCATTTGGAAGGGCCACACGGCCTACTCCTGCTCATACTTCCTCTGTTGCTATCTCTTTTGATTAGAAGTTGACCGGGCCGGCATGGTGACTCAGTAGTGGGGTGACATGCTGGCTCAGTGTTAGCACTGCTGTCTCACAGCACCAGGGATACTGGTTCAATTCCTGCCTTGGGCGACTGTCTGTGTAGAGTTTGCACATTCTCAATGTGAATATGATTATTGCACATTCTCCCGTGTGGGTTTCCTCCGGGGGCTCTAGTTTTCTCCCATGGTCCAAAGATGTGCAGGTCAGGGGAATTGGCCATGTTAAATTGCCCAGAGTGTTCAAGGATGTGTGGGTTAGATGCATTAGTCAGGGGTAAATGTAGAGTAATAGGGTGGGGGAATGGGTCTGGGGTGGGATACTCTTCAGATGGTCGGTGCGGATGTGTTGAGCTGAAGGGCCTGTTTCTACACTTTAGGTATGATATGGAGACCAGAGGATGGTACACAGGTTGGATTTATCCTGCTTTTTGTGTATATTCTACTCCCTTGCCACCCTCAGTGTTTCCTCCAAGATCTGTTTATAATTGAAGTGTCATAGAGTCATATAGTATAGAAACTGGCCCTTCAGCCCATCATGTCTATGCCAACCAACAAATATCAAATTACATTAATCTCATTTACCTGCACTTGGTCCATAGCTGACTATGGCCTGGCATTTTAAATATTCTTCCAGATGCTTCTTAAATATATCCACCAGCTACTCAGGCAGTAGTTTCCATATTTCTACTAGCCTCTGGATGAAAACATTGTTGTTCTCAGTCCTCCTGTAAACCACTTATTTCTCAATTTCAGCTTGTGCTCCGTGATCTTAGACACATCTGCCACAGGGAAAAGATTCTCACAACCCACCATGTTGAATTCCGAGTCATCAGCTGACTGGGGATGATATGTGGGAATCAGCAGGATGTTTCATTGCCCACATTTAAGTTGATGACAGGAAACTTCATGAGGTCCAGAGTCAATGTTAACATGCTGTGCGCAATGTAGGCCATATCTGGGTTTTTGTGTGTACTCCGTGATTTTGTGAATATGATTATGTCAGGCCTTTGCTTGACTAGTCTGTGAGACAGCGATCCCAATTTTGGCACTGGCTCCCAGATGTTGAGAGGAGGGTATTCTGGGGTTGACAGGGCTGTGGCTGCTGGCGTTGTTTCCAGTACCACAGTCAATGCCTGTTGCTCCATCTGTTTTGATTTGTTTTCCTTTCTATTAGTGATACAGCTGTTGGGATCCAGAAGTATTTTCAGAGGACAGTTAAGAGTCAACCAAATGTGGATCTGGAGTCACACATATGTGAGACCAGGTAAGGACTACAGTTTCCATTCCTTAAGGACATTAGTGAACCATCTTTCTAAATTTCTTAAATTTACTTTGATAATCAATGTTCTCTGACTTTGTTAGCATGGTAGCCATCTGCTGCTGGTTCCTAAAACAAATCCCAATCTTCTCATCTATGACTAGTTTTCATTGTTTGGAATAGTTTTGAATGGATCCTCCTCTTGATTTGCTTATGGTTCATCCTTCCCATCAAATCTTACTCTTTGACTGAGAAAACGTTTTACTGAATGTTTTGAAATATCTGTTCAAATGTCTGCCACTTTGAGTAAAACTGCTAAGATGAGATGAGAGACCCAGAAAACTAGAATCAGTGGGTATCAGGGAGCAAACTCGCTGCCGGTTGGAGTCATATCTGGCCCATAGGAAAATGGTCATGGTTGTTGCAGGTCAGTCATCTCAGCTCCAGGATATCTCTGCAGGAGTTCGTCAGCATAATGCCCTCGGCCCAACCATCTTCAGTTGCTTCATCAATGACCTTCCCTCCATCATAAGGTCTGAAGTGGGGAATGTTCGTCAATGATTGTGCAATGTTCAGCACCATTCAAGACTCCTCAGATACTGAAGCAGCCCATGTTCAAACATAGCAAAATCTGGACAATATCCAGACTTGGGCTGACAAGTGGCAAGTAACATTCATGCCACACAAATGCCACTCCATGACCTTCACCAATAAGGGATGATCTATCCATCACCTGTTAACATTCAATGGTGTTACTATCACTAAATCCACCACTATCAATATCCTGAGGGTTACCATTGACCAGAAACTCAACTGGATTCATTAATACAGTGGCTATAAAAGCACATCAGAGGCTAGGAATACTATTGCAGGGAACCTACCTCCTGACTCTCTAAAGCCTGTCCGTCATCTACAAGGCACAAGTCAGGAGTGTGATGGAATACTATCTACTTGCCTGGATGGTTGTAAATCCAACAACACTCAAGCTTTGGCACCATCCAGGCCAAAGCAACCCCTTTGATTGGCATCACATCCACAAGCATCATTCCCTCCATCACCAACACTCAGTAGCAGCAGTACGTACTATCTACAGGATACACTGCAGAAATTCACCAAAGATCCTTAGACAGCACCTTCCAAACCCACCGCCACTTCCACCCAGAAGGACAAGGGCAGCTGAGGCTTGGAAACACCATGTTCCCCTCCAAGCCACTCACCAACTTGACTTGGAAATATATTGCTGTTCCTTCATTGTTGCTGGATCAAAATTCTGGAATTCCCACCCTAAGGGCATTGTGGGTCAACCCACAGCAGGTGGACTGCAGCAGTTCAAGAAGGCAGCTCACCCACACCTTCTCAAGGGGCAACTAGACACAGGCAATAAATGCTGGCCCAAAAGTGACACCCAACTCAACCCAAAAAATGACTAAATTAAAAAATTATTGTTTTCATGCCAATTTTGAGTTAAACATTTACCCTACACCAATTTGCAATAGCAAATCTTTGAGTTGCTTGTTAAATTAAAACAAAACAGCCACTCAGAAGTCCCTTTGAAAGAATTCTTCCTTTTACAAGCTCAAAAATGTCAAACACAGCTGTTGCAATTACCATTGAACAACTGAAATCCATGTAACATCTTCTAATCTTGTCCAAATAAGTGAAGAGACAGCTGCTACTCTACTGATACCATTTAGTCTCTCAGCAGCGACCTCTGTTCTCACTCTCACTGCTCATCGACTGCGCCTGTATCTCCCAACTGGTCTTAATCCTGTTATCACAGTAGAAAATGGTCAAGGCAATGGCAGCATAATGGTTATTGTTCCGACATACCCGACCTCTTAATTTTAATTATCTGCACTTTTGTCTGAAGCTGCTATGTTGGCAAAAGATAGTTCATTAGTTAGTGGAATCCTTGAAACCCAACAATGTAAGCAAATTCATACTTGAATAATAATATTCTGTTTCCTAATTCTGGTAAAGCAAGAAATCAAACAATAATGTAGCAAACTTCATAATAAGTACAACCTAATGAAGCTTAAGTACTGACAAAGAGAGTGGATGAGTATGTGTTGAAATGATAAGAGATAGTAGTACCCATCTTTAATCCCCGTCAGATCCATGCTCCCCCCATCAGCCCACACCCCATTCCCAGCACCTTTCCCTGCCACCACAGGATATGCAAAACCTGAGCCCACACCTCCTCCTCACCTTCGTCCAAGGCCCAAAGGATCTTTCCATATCAGATAGAAATTTACCTGTATCTCTACCAATGTCATAATCCGTTGCACCTGACGTGGTCTCCTCTATATCAGGGAGACAGGACGCCAACTTGTGGATCATTTCAGAGAAATTCTAGGGGACACCCGCACCAAACCCATCCCACCCTATACCTCCCACCCCCCGAGGCTGAACACTTCAACTGCCCCTCCCACTCTACCAAGGACATGCAGGCCCTGGGCCTCCTCCATCGCCAAACCCTTATCACCTGTCTCCAGGAGGAAGAACACCTCATATTCCACCTTAGGACCCTACAACCACACAGGATCAATGTGGATTTCACAGTTTTCGCATTTCACCTCCCCCCCACATTAATCTAGTCCCAAGCCTCCAACTCACCAACCCCACCCCCCTCCTATTTACCTCTCAGCCTTCCTGGCCAAAAAGCCTCATTCCTGATGAAGTGCTTATGCCCGAAACATTGATTCTCCTGCTCCTCGGATGCTGCCTGAACTGGTGTACTGTTCCAGTGCCACTCTCTCGACCTTTAATCATGAGTCTCAGACAACAAATTGCACATATCAACAGCAGGAACCTGTCACTTACCATATCACCATTAAATCAGGGTCTTAAACATGTTTCCCATTCCTCTTTACCACTATCCACATTCTTCTTAAGTATATTTTCTTACTGACTCTCAATTGAGCACTGGTTAGCACTGCTGCCTCACGGTGCCAGTGACCTGGGTTCAATTCCAGCCTCGGGTGACTGTCTGTGTGGAGTTTGGACATTCTCCCCGGGTCTGCGTGGGTTTCCTCCGGGTGCTCCGGTTTGCTCCCAAGTCCAAAGATGTGCAGGTCAGGTGAATTGGCCATGCTAAATTGCCCATTGTGTTCAGGGATGTGTAGGTTAGTTGCATTAGTCATGGGTAAATATAGAGTAATAGGGTAGGGGAATGGGTCTGGGTGGGTTATTCTTCAGAGGGTTTGTTTGGACTTGTTGGGCCAAATGGGCTGTGTGCACACTGTGTGGGTTTCTATTCTATGTAGTATTCCAAATTCCACACTGCTGTTTCCTTAAATTTTAATTGCTCTTCCAGGTAACAGTGTGTTTAAAACAGTCCTGCCATTTCAATGTTGGTTCCTTCATAAGTAATGTCTTGAAGAGTCTCACGCTTCTGAACCACATTAGCTATTTCGTATTGTGCTCTTGTCAAGTTTTAAACATCTGTGAGACCAATCCTTCAGTGCAAATTCATCATGCATTTCTTCAGATAATATGTTTCATAAATACACAACCACTTTTGTGCTATCAAACTGACGAAAAGCTCAAGGAGGTATCTGGAAATATTTGTTCACCCCCATCTGCATGAACTCAATGATCTCAGCTAGTGGTTGACAAATGCAGTAAAGTTAATCTGCCCAAATATTACTATTAACAACATTTTCCTGACTTCCAATAGACTGCATTTTGATTGATACCTTTTTGTGAATTGGACTCAGGTTATTTTAATTACATTCAATGAAGGAAGTGAATGTTTTCCATTTTGTGGTGTTTCTTTCTTGCATCCTTGTTGTAGTAAAATTAATAAAACTCAAATTTCGAACCAAGTTAATCAAGTTTATTAAATCAAAAGCTTTCAGGAGGGGCAGCGTGATGCTGACCCTAACAGCAGGACGTGACCACACTGTCTCTCCCAGAACAACAGGTACAACAGTGTTTATAGTCCGGATGACGTGTACAACAAAATGCCCGCGAGAAGGGTTTCTTGTGTTCTGTGCACCTGCTCGCAGAGATCACGGTATCCAGGAACGGCATACCATGACATTGTGATTTGCAAGTATTTCTTCTTTAGTTATTTCTTCTTTAGTTGGTTTCTGTTTTTAGTCCCTCCTTGTGTTCTGAGACATGTGGGAGTATGAGAAACAGAGTACCTACCTCCAGTAATTATCAGTGGGCCAGAAAGGGGGTGACTCCCAGGTGATTCAACGAGGAAGCTAGCACCCCTCATAATTCTCGCTGTCAAAACTTTCCAACATGAGTTAAGGACAGCCATAACAACAAGCAACAAGCGATGACAATAACAATGAACATGATGAAAAGGCACAAGACCCAAGATCCACCTTGTAGCCATCCTAGCCACCCTGGGGGATTATAATCATGAAATTGTTTCCCTTCCTGCTGGATCTTATCAGCCTCTAGGTGGATGTGATCCGCTCGGTTAGTTACATTGTCCGAGGCGTCCAGAATGTATGTGCAGCACTCGGGCCAATAATAGTACAGGTGCCAAACGGTTCGATAGCACAACAGTACGGATGGCAATGACCTCAGCCAACACCTCGGAGACGGCCGTGCTAACAGCAGCAAAGCCAGCAGCAGTCTCATTAGCCAGCCTTTCCAAGTTTGAGGCCATATTGATCAGTTCCCTAGCAGCCTTAGCAGTCCCAGAGGTGGGGAGGGTGATCATAAAGGATTGCTCAGTCTCAGTGATGGACCGTTTGGATCGAAGTGGGTGTAGGTTGCAAAGAAGGTGGAGGGAACTGTAATGGTGAACAAAAGGGAGCACATAGGCAAGGGAGCAAGATCCAGACCAATCTGGAGGGAGCCAAGGGTAAGCCTTCAGACCACAGACAAAATAAGTCCCATTGTAAGTCCTCAGGTAATCAGTCTAAATTGCAGTCCAAATGGTTTTGAATGTTTTCCCTGTAGTCATGTTGATGACCTCAAGGCTCAGAATCCTTCCAGAAAGAAACGATCATCGTCCGGACGGGGTAAGAAGGGAATGGGAACATTCGCTGGTTCCAGCATTCCATCCTGACGTGTGATTATTTTTAAAACAAATAGTCCCCATGCACATTCCTTCAGCTGTGATGTTTGTGAGGGACAGAGCTGAGGGGATGTATGTGAAAGGCTATAGTGAGGCTAGAACCAACCTTTCTGGTTTTGCATGTTATAACCTGTGGTCTCCCAGATGGCCTTATCATTTGCAGAATAAATGGGCCAGTCAGGGTCCTGCATGAATGACTCGGGAGATTCTCTGTCAGGCAGCATCTGAGGAGCAGGAAAATCAACGTTTCGGGCAAAAGCTCTTCACCAAATGGCCTCCTTCTTTAGAGACCACAATTCCTCTTCCCACGTGGTTAAGGATGCCCTCCATTGCATCTCATTCACATCCTGCCCCTCCGCCCTCAAACCCCACCAATCCAACCCTAGTGCTCACCTTCCACCCTACCAACCTTCGCATAAACTGTATCTTCTGACGACATTTCTGCCACCTCCAAACGGATTCCACCAACAGGGATATATTTCCCTCCCCACCCATTTCCGCCTTCCGCAAAGACCGTTCCCTCCGTGACTACCTGGTTCAGGTCCACGCCCCCCAACAACCCACCCTCCCCTCCTGGCACCCTCCCCTGCCACCGCAGGAATTGCAAAACCTGCGCCCACACCTCCTCCCTCACCTCCATCCAAGGCCCTAAAGGAGCCTTCCACATCCATCAAAGTTTTACCTGCACATCCACCAATCTCATTTATTGTATCCTTTGTTCCCGATGCGGTCTCCTTTACATTGGGGAGATTGGACGCCTCCTAGCAGAGCACTTTAGAGTACATCTCCGGGACACCCACACCAATCAACCCCACCGCCCTGTGGCCCAACATTTCAACTTCCCCTCCCACTCTGCCGAGGACATGCAGGTCCTAGGCCTCCTCCACTGCTGCTCCCTCACCACCTGACGCCTGGAGGAACCCTTCAACCCCAGGGCATCAATATGGACTTCACCAGTTTCCTCACTTCCCCTTCCCCCACCTCACCCCAGCTCCAACTTTCCAGCTCAGCACCATCCCCATGACCTGTTCTACCTGCCTATTTTCCTTCCCACCTATCCACTCCACCCTCCTCTCTGACCTATCACCTCCATCGCCACCCTCATTCACCTATTGTACTCTATGCTATTTTCTCCCCACCCCCACCCCCGTCTTATTTATCTCTCCACTCTGCCTCTACTCCTGATGAAGGACTTTTGCCCAAAATGTTGATTTTCCTGCTCCTCGGATGCTGCCTGACCTGCTGTGCTTTTCCAGCATCTGGTTTCCAGCATCTGCAGTCCTTGTTTTTACCTAGATTCTCTGTCAGACCTAGAGTGTGTGGGGCTTCAAGTACATAGCCAGCATTTAGAGAGATTATTTTGCTGTGCATGCATATAGGACATGAGTCATTGAGTCATACAGCATGGAAACAAACTCTTCGGTCCAACTAGTTCAAGCCAACCATGTTCCCAAATTAAACTAGTCCCACCTGCCGAAGTTTGGTCTATCTTTCTCCAAACCTTTCCTTTTCATGAAACTGTACCTGTCAGAGTCCTGCATGGCCTTAGCAAGGGAGGTTTTAAGAGTTCTGATCATTTGCTCCACCTTGCCAGAACTTTGTGGATGGTAGGGTATGTGAAATAATGCCCACCAATTGAAATACTCTCCCAGTAAAATGGGTCCCTGGTTGGAGCCAATGTGGACCGGCAGCACCACCTCCCCCCATGCCCCCACCCCCAGGAATCACCTTCTCAGCTAAAATCCTTCCCACAATGTTAGATGTGTAGTTCCGGGTAGGGTGGGCCTCAACCCACCTGGTGAATTAGTCAATAAAGCGACTTCCCATGGGATCGGGGAAGAGGTTCCATAAAATCTATCTGGACCTGTTCCCAGGGCTCCTTTGAGCATGGCTGGTGCCCCATTCTAACTTTAATGGGCCTGCCTGGGTTGTGCTGGGCACACGTCACACAGTGGTGACAGAATCAAGAGACATCTCTGCCCATACCATTCCACCACCATTCCTTCCTGATGCTGGTTATCATAGCATCATATCCCATATGGGAAATGCCATGGTGTAATTGCATAAGAGTGTGCTGGATGCACACGGGGGTGGGGCAGGAACTTGTCGTTCAATCTCCAGACACTTTTCTCATCTGGTGTGGCCCCCTGTGCCTTCCACCTGGTGCATTCACCCTCAGGGATATCACCATGCAGTTGGGTAATGCTTATGGTGGGGCCATCCTCAGCAAAGGTGGCTGACAAAGGATGGGTGGCTTCTGTCTCGAGGGCTGATTGAGCAGCTTTGTCAGCAGCCTGGTTCCCCTTAAAAAGGTGCCACTCGGGATTCTGTTTAGCTGGTTCCCTCTGGTGGGCCTTGTCCTTCAACCCTGCAGCCTCCGATGGGAGCTCGCTGGCCTCCAGAAAGGTCTTTATTACCTGCCCATGGGTGCCCCCTGTGGTGACAAAACCCCCGTCTTCCCCAAACAGTCATGTAATCATGGACAATCCTGAACGCATACCCACTGTCAGTGTAAATGTTAACGCTCTTCCCTGTCGCCTCCGTGAAGGCCTGGGTGAGGCCCACTAACTCCGATCCCCGGGCTGACAGGCCTCCCTGTATTCTCCCTGCTACTGCCCATCCCGTTCGTGACAAACCGGCTACATATTTCCGCAGGGTCTCGTCTGGTACCTCCAGGGGTACATCCTTTATCCCACTCTCCTCCAGGAGACAGTGAGGGCTGCAGATGCTGGAGATCAGAGCTGAAAATGTGTCTCGGGCATTCCTGAAGAAGGGCTCATGCCCGAAACGCAGATTCTCCTGTTCCTTGGATGCTGCCTGACCTGCTGAGCTTTTCCAGCAACACATTTTCAGCCCCACTCTCCTCTACTTCATCGTCCACATTCCCCCCCACACGTGGCTCACCATCGCCTAACATCCTTCCGCTGGAGTTTCCCGGGTATCTCGGACAATGGTAACGGATTTGGTTGGTGACAGAAGAACAGCCTCCCATTTTACCCTGCTCATGTTGGAAACCGTGCGTAATTTCCCCATATTTAAAACTTATACAACTGTGTGTTTGGTATGGAAGGCTATATTCCCTATCATCACAACAGGCTCACTGACCCTCACAGCCCACGCAGTACAGTCTAAAGCAGCTATACATCTGGGCAAGCCGTTCACTACAGGACCCTCAGCAGTACAGTAATACCCTATAGGTCGCTGTCTATCACCATGGAGCCGGGTTACTACTGCCGAGTAAAAAGCTCCCTCTTTGTTGCAGTAAATGCGGATGTCTTTACTAGCATCTGGTAATCCCGGTCCCGGCGCTGACATTAACTCTGCTTTCGGTTTCGTACAGGAGTCATCTTGCTCTAGTCCCCAATCAATGGGGCCCATTGCACGTTTTCCCGCACTCCCCACCTTTACCAATTGTTGTATGGGCTCAACAACTTTGGCAAACTCAGGGATAAGATTCCTGCATTAATTAAACAAGCCTTTCTCACACCATGGACCGTCACTGGTCATGGCATCTGTTGTATAGCTATCTTCCTATTTGCAGGCATTTCTTTGTGCCTTGGGAAATTAAATGTCCCAAGTAAAGAACTTTAATTTTCCCAATCTGAGCTGGCTTTTAACCCTCTGTCCTGCAAGTGCTTCAGGACTAAGTATAGCGCCTCCTGATGTTTTGGTTTGGATTCAGAAGCCAGGAGGATGTCAGCGACATATTGGAGGACCGTACTGCCGTGGGGCAGGTCATTCTCCCTGAGTACCTAACTCATTACACGGTGAAAGATGGCTGGACTGTTATGGAATCCCTGAGGAAGTCTGTTCCAGGTATACTGTTTATCCCCCCAACGGTAAATGCAAACTTACCTTTGGAATCAGAATGCAGTGGGATGGACCAGAATCCATTCGCAATATCCAGTACAGTAAAGATTCTGTGGGCCGGAGTGCCTCATTTAAGATTGTGGATGGACTGGCAACAATAAAGTGTAGTTTACGAATGACCCTGTTTAGGGCCGTATAGTCGATTGTGAGACGGAACTTCCGTCAGGTTTACCAACCGACCATGTGGGGGATTTAGTAGCACTCATAGTGTCTCGGAGAATTCCCCTCTCCACTAATATTTTCACAATTTCCACAACCACCCTGCTGGCTTCAGGTTTGATGGGATATTGGCAGTGTGGCTTGTGTTCTGAACCCTCCATGACTGCGGGGTTGATTTTAATCGAGCCTGTACCTAATTTAATCTCACCCATACCTCTAGGACGGAGGTGCAAATGCCCCCAAAGCCGTTATCTAGCGGCCAGTCGCGTCCCACAGAGGAGTTGACTTGGACAGTGCTCAAGTGACTCCGTAAGTCCCCATTCTTTCCTTTCTCCCATTGGGACGGGGCCAGGTTAATTCACCCTTCCCACAGTCTATAAAAACTTTATACTCCTTCATTAAATCATTTCCCATAATAGTTCCTTCGTATTTTTACATATATAAAATCGCATCAGTATAACCAGGTGATTGATTTCTACTAGAGTGGACTCACTCAAGTACGCAGGGGTTCGTTGTCCATTAATCCCCTGCAGACAAATCATTTTGTTAGTTGTAGGCAGGGGTAGGTCAGTAATAGATATAGAAGCTCCCGTGCCCAAAAACCTCTCACACCGTCTGCCCCCTGCCAGTGCAGACATAAATCCCATACCCATGGGTACACCTGTACCCATGGGGGCTGCCGGATGCCAGTCTGAAGTATTCTCGCTGTTTGTTGGTTTGCCACGTTTTTCCCAACAAATGCCTTCAGAGTGGCCCCTTTGGCCACCGTACTGCCAGGCACAAGTGGGCTTCCCGTTGTTCGGTTTCCGCCCCCTACAATCCCGGACAAAGTGCCCTGTCTTGTCATAACTGTGCCACATGGGTCTGGATTTTGTCTTTGTGACGGTGCCCAGATTTTCCTGCTTTGCACCAGGGTTTCCTCCTGTGTCCTCCTTAACATCTGCTGCCCACTCTACCAGGTCATCATAGTCTTGGAGAACAAGGACCCCCATATTTAGGACGGCCTGGTGCGCGGGAGACAGCCCGCCTTTGAGAGGCTGAATGAAAGCCTGGTCAGAGTGGTCTGTCTGGGGAATCCCTGAACATTCTGGGTAGACCCTAAAGAGTCGTTGCCCTATTCGGAGGTGCCCACTCCCTTCTGTTTGCTTTGGTGCTTGTTATCTTTACCCAATTGGTAGGCGGTTTCCCCAGAACACGGCCTTAAATCTGCCGAAGAGCTCCTGCTAATCCTCGATATCTACTTTAATATGGGTGCCCCGGGCCGATCTGCCTCGCCTATAATCCTGGCTCCGTTGCTGAGCGGTATCGGCTATGTCAGACCCATCAGATACTAGATGCCACTTGTCCTGGGAGCATACAGCCCGGACCAGTTGGTGGCCCACCCAGATGGTGTCTAATTCAGCCCAAAACTTTACATTATTACTGCAGGGCTGTAAGCGACCCGGGGAAGCTCAGATCTGCTGCAGTCCACCTTCTGTCAACGGCTTACATTTTGCGTTAGCGTTAGCTCCTTCCCCACTGCGAGTTACCGGGGCTACGTTAATTCCCTCGGGAGGGTCGCCCGACGATTCAGGGATGTGTGACCCCCCCCCCGACTATCCTCCAGGAACTGACCCTTCCGTTAGCCGGGATTGAACCATTTGGGTTTCCTCAGTCCACTTCTTTGTGGAAGCGAAGCCAGCCAATTGATGGGCCGAAAGGACACCTGTTTTCTTGGTCCTGTCTTTCTTCTCACCCAGGGGCCAATTTCACTATCCATCTAGTGTCTGGGACCGATCCCACCCACTCTTTCTTATCTGTCTATCATGTAGTGGTTAATGAGAGAGCCTGGGGGTCCCCATTGATCTCCCTGTCCTGCTATAACACTGATAGGTTTATACTCACAGATCCTCTGTCGTTCGATGGCGTTTACTCACCAGCCATGACCGCTGTGTGTTTTCCCACCCGCCACATCTCACCCGGAATGGTTCCTATCCGAGTCCCTGTTCCCCGTATCCCGCTTCTTTAACCTTGGCCTTTACCTCAGGCAGGAACAATCACACTGGCAGCTGAGTATGACTCAATCAGAGGCCCCACAACAGACACTCTCTCATTCACTCTTACCGCACCAACAGCTTCGGTCGCTTGGCCTGTTCTTGTCCGATGTCCTGCTCCGACTCCCGGGAGGTGGCCAGCCTACCCGGACCCTGAACAGGACCCTGCTCACAGCGCCAATTTGTTGTAGTAAAATGAATAAAACTCAAATTTAGGAGCAAGTCAATCACATTTATTAAATCAAAAAGCTTTTGGGAAGAGCAGCGTGACGCTGACCGTAACTGTGGGACTTGACCACACAGTCTCTCCCCGAACAACAGGTACAGCAGTTTTTATAGTCTCGACATATACAAAAGAAAGCCCGTGAAAGATGGTTTCTGTGTTTTGTGCATCCGTACGCAGAGATCACTGTATCCAGGAACGCCGTACCGTGCCATTGTGTTCTGCAAGTATTTCTTCTTAGTTATTTCTTCTTTGGTTAGAGTCTGTTTTCAATTCTAAATGAACAGACCATTGATTACCATTTATAAGCCCTAGAAAAACTTTACTGTCTGATGCAATATTGTCACAATATCCTTCAAACAACAATCAGACGTTCCCGCCTGACCCAATTTATGAATAAATATTGAAACTAAAACAGAAATTGCTGGAAAAGCGCAGAGATCTGGCAACATTCGTGAAGAGAAATCAGAACTGAGGAAGGGTCACTGGACCTGAAACACTAACTCTGATTTCTCTGCACAGCTGCTGCCAGACCTGCTGAGCTTTTCCAGCAACTTCTATATTTGTTTCTGAATTACAGCATCTGCAGTTCTTTCAGTTTTTATTATTAAAAATAATAAAATTTTTATTATTGCTGGTTTAAAACAATCTCAGAAGGCCTTTAATTTTCCCCAAAATAGCCAATATACTTTACCAAAACTAATTTTATTAAACTTAAACTCCTACCAAATCTAAATCAATTTTTAGTTGACTTGCAGATTTCTTCAAAGTTCAATTTTAACTTCTGAAAAGCTTTCTTCTCTGAAACACAATAATCAAGACCATGTAGAGTATCCTTAACCAGTTTATTTAAGTATTTCATTATCCCCTTTAATTTAACGTACAATACCATTCAAACACTTTAAATGAGAACTCAAATCATTCTACCTTTATCAGTTCCAGTTTTAGGAAAGGAATGATGTCTAGGCCTGATAATTTTGTGGTATTTTTATATTATTGATAGATGTGCTTGCACTTCATTTGGATGTAACTTCTATAGGTTTCCTTCTCAGGCATTCTGTCTGGAATGATGATTGATACTACTGAATGAAAGAAAGATTTGTATTCATTTCATACTTTTAAGACCACCGAATGTTTCAAAGAATTTTAGAGGTAATGAACTACTTTCTGAAGTGTAAGGTAAATCAAGTGCAGGCGGGGCTCAGTGGTTAGCACTGCTGCCTCACAACACCAGGGACCTGTGTTCGATTCTCGCCTCAGGCGACTGTCTGTGTGGAGTTTGCACATTCTCCCTGTGTCTGTGTGAGGTTCCTCCCACACTCCAAAGGTTTGTGGGTCAGGTGAATTGGCTATGCTAAATTGCCCATAGTGTTAGGTGCATTAGTCAGGAGTAAATACAAGATAGGGGAATGGGTCTGGGTGGGTTACTCTTCAGAGGGTCGGTGTGGACTTGTTGGGCTGAAGATCCTGTTTCCATACTGTAGGGAATCTAATCTAATATGCTCTCAACAAACTCCCACAAACAGCAATGTGTTAATGCACCAGCCAATTTGTTATGTGACATTGATTCAGGGATATGTATTGGCCAGGACACCAGGGGGATAACTCCCCCTGCTCTTTCAAGATATTGCCATTGATTCAGGAAGATGGGGGTGTCAGTTTAATGGTTCAACTGAAATATGGAACATCTGTCAATGGAATGCTCCCTTAGTATTGCAGCAATGCTTCAGCCTTGATTTTCATGCCCAGAATGGATTCAGTCCAAATTATTTGGTAGGGAAAATCTTTTTATCCAAATCAACACCATGTTGTGATAGTTAATCTCAGTGGTTTGCCAGATTTCTTATATACTATGAATATTTATGATGTGGCCATCAATTAAAAATAATAGAAAAGAAAGAATCTATTGTGATTCTGCTCAAATTAAAAAGGAATAAACTCTTTTGCATGTTTATAAGGTATCTTATATGGAATGCATTGCTTTACAGTGTGGGTGAAGCAGATTCAGTTGTGTCTTTCAGAAAGGGAATTGGATGATTACCTGATGATAAAGGATTTGCATTTGAAGTAGCAGAAGATTGGGATCAGCTGAATTACTCTTGTACAGAGTCAGCAGGGAGTTGATTGGTCAACCGGTCTTCTTTTGTGCCAAAAGCACTCTATGATTCTATAAGGTATCACCAGGCACAAGTCTGTCATTCAACATAGGTTCAAAAAAATCTCTCTATTGATAAAGAGCCAATCAACAGCTTAGTGTTATAAAAGTTTAGAATTCATGTTTGCTTTTTCTACCTTTAGGAATTAAAAAATAGTCTCATATCTCGAAGCAGGTATTTAGAAATAACTTAAAGTAATGACCAGGATTTCACAGTAATCAGAATTAACTAACATTTTCTGCAGGATCCTCAGCAGTTACCATCCTTTGATTTCTCAGTTTTTTTTGTTTTGTACAAAACAGATCTTATAATTCTTCCTTTGTCCTTCAGTGCTGAATAGCAAATTAGTTTTTTTTCTCCCAATTTATTGATACCCTCATATTGAACTCCCCAATTAGCTTTCCAAGAGCCAAACTCCACCCGTCCCCAGCATGTTCTTTTCGCATTGGTTAATTGTGTAGTTGATGCACAGAATAGCTCCTTATCCCAGGTGGTGTTAAGATAGGCAATACCTATCTTCTACACTGTGTGTTGCAGGAAGAAGGCTAAATTTCTTTGGAGGTCTATTGAATCTGATAGTCTGATGAGCAGGAGTGTTGCATATGACCACAGTGGAGTGAACACTCTTCACTTGCTTATCAGCCTTGAGTTCAATCATGCCGTGACCCTATTATCATGCTGTCTGGTCTTGGGTGAGGTTATCTTGTGTGAGGAACTAAACTCTCCAGAATGCTGAGTCTGGTTTGTTGGTAAGATTACCTCTTTATTTAACGCATCAGAACCTATTTATTCTCCTGCATCTAACACAAGACTGTCCAAAGTATCATCTCTCTCTGGAGTCTACTGTCACCTGATATGCGGTAGGCTGACTATTTCATATGTGGGACTTGGGCATCGCTGGCTGGGCCAGCATTGATAGCCCATCCCTATTTGCCCTTGAGAAGGTGGGGGTGAGCTGCCTTCTTGAATTGCTGCAGTCCACCTGCTAGGACAGGACCTATCTAGGGATGGTAATGGTGAGGGCTGGGGCATTATCTGTAAGGTATGATTCCATAAGAATGACTATGTCAGGTTGTTGGTCGATGCCAGATAATCGGTCCGGTTTCATTTCTTTGTTGTGACTTTCTAGCAATTAGATTACTTTACAGTGTGGAAACAGGCCCTTCGGCCCAACAAGTCCACACTGACCCGCCGAAGAGTAACCCACCCAGACCTATTCCCCTACATTTACCCCTGCACCTAACACTACGGGCAATTTAGCTTGGCCAATTCACCTGACCTGCACATTTTTGGACTGTGGGAGGAAACCGGAGCACCCGGAGGAAACCCACGCAGACACGGGGAGAATGTGCAAACTCCAGACAGTCAGTCGCCTGAGGCGGGAATGGAACCCGGGTCTCTGGCGCTGTGAGGCAGCAGTGCTAACCACTGTGCCACCGTGCCGCCCACACTAGCAAAGGCAAGAGATTCACATTCCATTAACCTGCTTTTGAACTTGGGTAGTAGGCATTGGCTGCACCATTCCTGGAAACACTGCAATACCAGGCTGATACATGGAGGGGACAGAGCAAGCCCTTAAGCCATCTCCCTGCTCCAAAAATCCATTTAATACAAACACTCCCACGTTCGGGAGATATCAGCGATTAAACTGATAAGAACAGAACTACACATATTCTGAGCCAAAAGGCCGAGAAGCAATTGATATAACTGAGTGGCTTGCTGGGCCATTTCAGAGGGCAGGTGAGAGTCAACCACATTGCTGTGGCTCTGTAGGCCAGACCAGATGAGGATGGCAGATTTCCTTCCCTAAAGGACATTAGTGAACAACTATATACATAATGCAGGATTAACTCTTTACATCCCTCACACCCTCCAAATTCTTGACCCTGTATCCATCTACATCTCTCCCCAAACTCTCTGTCTCAATGGCTCACAGAGTTAGTTGTAATCTGAAATTTTTTCACATGGCATATTAGTACAAGTACTTCCTTCCCAGTTACTGCAGATCATTCCTCCATTTCAGTTAAAGTTTTGGATGCATAGTAATCTGGTCTACATTTCCCATCCGTCTGCGCTTAGCTGGTCATTCTGGTTCATAGTGGATTAGTATATCTGAGAAGATAACTTTAATTCTTTCAAAGGATGTCATCGGCTTTTGCGCCAACACTATTCTTGATCCTGTCTAAGCAATTTTTTTGTCAACAAAAGATTACATGGTTGTAACACACGGCGCACAAGAAATCTTCTAGGTATGTGGAGAGAAGAATCAATTTTTCATAAGAAATAGGAGCAGGCATCAATCATTCATCCTATTAAAACGTCTCCACCATTCGGTAGGATCATGACTGCAGCCTAAATGGCACTTTGTTCCCATCATATTCGATACCAAATATCTGTCCAACTCAGCCTTAAATATGTTCAGTGACTCATTCTAAAGATTATTGATCCTTTTAGAGAAGAAGTTCCTCTTCCTCGCAGTGTTAAATAGAAATTCCTCATCTCTAATCTGTGTTCCCTAGTTCTAGATTGCTCCCAAGAGGGAATTATTTTACGCAACTACCTGGAAAGCTTCCTCAGAATTTAATATATTTTGATAAGATCATCTCTTACTCTTTTAAACTCCATTGAGCATTGGTCTCGTTTGCCCAAACTTTGATCACAAGGAAATCTCATTCATCCCACAATGAAGCCTAATGAACCTTCTCTTAACTATTTCCTTTGTAAGAATATCCTTCCTTATGGAAGGGGTAGATGTGGTTGCATCAATGTCCTGTACAACAGTTGAGAGACTTCTCTACATTTGCATTCCATCCTCCTTTCAATAAAGACCAACATTCCATTTGCCTTCCAAATTACTTTCTAAACCAGCAAGCTAACCTTTTGTAACTCATGCACAGGGTCATCCACTGCCTTCTGAACTGCAGCTTTCTGCTACTTCTCACTTAAATAATCTGCTTTTCTGTTCTATCACCAAAGTGGACTTGCTCACGTTTTCCAACATTATGCTCCATTTGCCAATTTTTGTCCCATCTATGTCTCTTTACAGACTCTGCATCCTCCTCACAACTACCTTATCTGACTATCATTGTATCACTAGCAATTTGGACTACAATATGCATTAGTCACTTGGTCCAAATTATTATAGGTCTTTAATAGTTGACATCCCAGTAATGATCCTGCTGGGCTTCAGCAGATACAGTTTTCAAACCTCAGAATGACTATTTTATTTCAACTGTTTCCTGTTAGCCAATCCTCAGTCAAAGCTATTACATTACCTTCAATACCATGAGCTCCTATTGGGCATCATGCTTTTACGTGGCATCTTATCAAACAACTTTTGGAAATTCAAATACACTAGATCCACTGGCTACCCTTTATCCATCCTGCTTGCTACATTCTCAAAAAACTCAGGATTGCCCTGCCCTTTCTAAAAGCCATGCGAACTCTTGAGTTTATACTTTTTCCAAATGTCCTGTTGCCACATCCTTAATAATGGATTCTGATATTTTCCCAATAATAGAAGTTAAAATATCTGGTCTAATTTTCCTTTTTTTCTGTCGTTTACCTTTCTTAAATAGCAGTGTTACATTTGGGGTTTTCCATTCTCCTGGGACCTTTACAGAATCTGAGGAATTGTATCCATCATCTCCTACAGTCACGCCTGTTAAGACCTAGCAATGGAGGCTATCACCTCCAAACAACTTGACGAGTATTGGAACTAAAACTCGACCAGATTGTTTCTCAAGATATCATGTTGTTTTAAACTCATCCCTCCTTTTTATCCCTTGTCTGTGTACTAATTTTTATGGTGATGCCTTTTCTTTGAAGAAAAATACAGAAGGAAATCTTATTCAAACATCTTGCTCTTTCTTCAAAAGGCTTGAGGTTCTTGTCGCTTGTCTTAAAAGACAAGGAAGGACTGCAGGGAGGACGAGCAAAATGACTGTGGCATTATAGTGCAGGACATTATCCAAGTTGGTGGGGGAGGTGTTCACCAAAGAAGAATGAAGTTGTAGGCTGAGTGATATGACAATGTCCCCACCCCAATGCATCATGTTCAAAAACATTTATTTTTTTTAAAATTAACTTATTCAGAAATTCTATTGCACACCTCCGGAGCAAGTGGGATTTGAATCCGGGCCTCCTGGGTCATAGGTAAGGATACTACAACTGCACTACCACTGCAACACATGTTCAATGATTAATCTCCTTCTCATTAATACAGAGCTGCAGTCTTTAAATTGCAATAATTTACTGCAGATTAGGGAACTGTGGATCACAATGGTGTGCATCAGCTCCCAAGTACTACAGCTACAACACATCACCTACCCTTTCAAATTTGAATTTAACAAATATATTTCATGGTTAGATTACTGCTAAATGATATCCATAGTTATATAATGGAATTGGCAGTGGTTAACTGTAATTAACATGTTACATTATGAATAGAATACATTTTTATCTCCCCAGTACCAATATCAACTTTTGTTCAAGATTAGATATCTGCCTTAACACCTACTTAATATCCTCTCAACATCTTAATATCTCTGTTCTTCAGTTTCTGGGACCAACTATTCCTGATTCGCTTTTGGGCTATTTCTTTATGTAAAAGCACCAAATTCCTTTAGTTACTATTTTTCTGGATTTTAGCACGCAGAGTCACTGTTCTCGGTCTTTCTCTGCCAATTTTACACAATTAGTCTGTGTGCCAACGTTCATGTTTTTATACGAGTTTAGCTTCCTGTGAGATGAGTCAACTATTGCTGGAGGAAGCCAGGAACTAGAGGGTGCTCCTAGAGAGAGACTTTTGCTGAATCACCAAAAATTAAAGAAACTATAATTTACTCCTAAAATAAATTAAATCAAAGCACCTAGATTTTACAAAGAGATCAGAGCTTGAAACTCCTTTCCATACTGAACTCCTGGGTTTAAGCATGTGCTTTTCCATCTGTGACTTATTTTGCAGTTATAAACTTAGACACCACCATTCTGATGAGCTTAATCAGTAATACTATCTTTACAGGATGACATCAAACCACTGGTATTTGAACACAGGTAGAACTGGGACAAACCTGAGTCTGCCAAACAAACAATGATATAAATATTTGACATTTTCTAATATTCAGTCTGAGGAGAAAAAACTCACAGAATGATAACCAACAGGCTGTGGGAAAGGGGTAAAATTAGATTGTCATGTAATTGCAAGCTCACAACTCAGCCCTCCTTTCTGTATTTAAATCCAGTTTAAACCGATGGAATGAAAATCTTTTGTTATTTTGGCTGCAGGATTTCTTTGTAAGTGATTTTTGGCAGCCTTCACAGTTCCTATTGTAGTCTGCATAGATCCTCATTATAGACTCGCCACTAATTGACAATTTCACTCTGCAGCTGTAAGGATTGCTGGTGTGTGAGATGGAAAGAAAATCAGCTCAGCAGAGGATACTCTTCTGTGACTGTGGCTAAGATACATTATCCAGGAATGTACAATGAACAACTGCTAGAAATTATTAACATGCATCATCACAATTTCTCTCCATTAATTTTACTGTGGTATTTATTTACTAATAAACCTAATTCTATTTAAATTAGAGAGCATCGTCATCAAAATAGTTGACAGCAAAATTTGATACTAATGATAGGAATAATTTCCATTGTTTCCAATTTGGAAAAAGAATAAAGCTGTTCATAATACCAAACACAGTCAGAGTTCTTGTGGTTGAGTGTCTAAAGAAAAATTACATTTTCCACCTAGTACTAGCATTCTTTGAATAAAACAATCTTTTTTCTTTCATAATGAACAACAGTTGAGAACAATTTCTGAATTGCACTCCTGAACCTGCTTTTGTTTGAATATATCCTTCCAGTTGGAAAGTTCGAGTCACAATGTTTAATGTCACTCCGATAATTGAAAAAAAAAGGCTTGTACATTCACACTCAACTGACTCCAGAGAGATTTGACTTAATGATAAACCAGAACTTTACCCATTTGTTTCCCAACACATTTAAAATAAAACTGAAAAAATGGCAATGGAGGAGGGAGAGCAAACTAATTGGGAGTTATAAAAGTAAAACAGCAAGTACCAACAGGCTTCCAATGCTCAATATAATCAATTCCCTGGGTGGGATGTATCCTACATAGCTGATGGAAGTAAGCATTGAGATAACAGCAGCTCTATCCAATAACTTCCAATTTTCTTCAATGATGGAGTAGTCCAGAAATTAGGAACATTGTAAATGATACACTCATGTTCAGACATGTTCAGAAATGTAGAAAGTGATAAGTCCAGAAACTACAGACAAATCAGCTTAACTGCAATGGTGTAAAAACAATTAGTTGTCTCAGAATATTTAGGTTTAACTATGACAGCGTTCACAAACCTGTTAAAGAGATTTTGCATTTGGCTAACTTGCTTGCATTCTTTAGTGAAGTAATGAAGAAGCCGGTTGCAATAGTGGGCTTGATAAGATGGTTATGATTGAGGGAGGTCAACCATCTCTGCTCAAAGTCATTACTTCAAGAAATGTTCAGGGTATTGTTCAGGTCCAACTAGCTTCAGATGCTTCACCAATGACCTTCCCTGCATTGTGTCATAGAATGAAAGATTCCCTACAGTGCAGAAACAGGCCATTTGGCCCATTGGGGCAGGACCAAGCCTCTGAAGAGCATTATTGTAAATATCCACTTCCTCGATCACTGGGGCACGCCAGCACAGTGTACACCATTTAAGGCAGCTTCAGTGGTTCCTTCCAAACCAGAAACGCTACAACCTGGATAGACAAGGACAGCACATACCTGTGGACACCACCACTGCAGGACTCATGACATCTCAACTTGGAACTATATCACTCTTCTTCTGCTGTAATTCATTAAAAACATGGATCTCCATTCCAAACAAGACTGTGGGTTCACCTAGACCACATGGGTTGCAAAGTTGAAAGAAGTTGGTTTGCTACTCAAGGGAAATCGGGGAAGGGTAATGCATTATTACCCCCACCCCATCCTGCTATTCACCTAACCATACTAACAAAAGGAGGCCACCAGACCCTTTCAGCCTGCTCTACCATTTAAGATGATCATGGCTGATCGAATTTTAACCTCAAATCTACATCCCTGCATATCCCAATAAACCTTCATCTCTTTGGTCATCAAGAATCTACCTACCTTTAACTTAGAAACGTTTCTAAGATTCTGCATCTGCTGCTTTTTGAGGAAGGGAATTCCAAAGTCTCTCAACCATCTGAGAGAAAAAAAACCTCCTTAACTATTTTAAATGGGTGAGCCCTTAGTTTTAAACTGACCCCTAGTTCTAGATGCTCCCACAAGAGCAAGTATTCTTTCAACATCCACCCAGTCTTAACATGATATAGTGTTATAGAGTCATAGATATGTACAGTACGGAAACAGATCCTTCGGTCCAACGTGTCCATTCCGACCAGATATCCTAACCTAATCTCGTCTGATTTGCCATCACTTGGCCCATATCCCTCTAAACCCTTTCTCTTCTTATACACATCCAGATGCCTTTTAAGTGTTATTATTTTACCAGCCTCCACCACTTCCTCTGGCAGCTCATTCCATACACACATCACCCTCTGAATGAAAAAGCTGCTCCTCATATCCCTTTTAAATTATTCCCCTCTTACATTAAATCCATGACTTTTACTTTTGAACTCCCCGACGTTGGGGAAAAGGCCTTGTTTATTGATCCTATCCATGCTTCTCACGATTTTATAAAGTTTTGTATGGTCACCCCTCAGCTTCTGACACTCCAGGGAAAATAGCTCCAGCCTATTCAAGACTTCCCCTTTAGCTTGAACCCTCCAAGCCCAGCAACTTTCTTGTAAATTCTTTCTGAACCCTTTCAAGTTTAAGAATATCCTCCTATAGCAGAGAGACCAGAACTGAAAATGATATTCCAAAAATGGTCTAACCAATGACCTGTAGAGCCATAACATGACATTCCAACTCCCATGCTCAATGCACTGATCAATGAAGAAAAGCATAACCAAACACCTGCTTCACAAACCTGTCTACCTGTGACTCCACTATCAAGGAACTTTACACCTGCACTCCTAGGTCTCTGTACAGCAAAACCCCCAGGGCCATACCATTAACTGCAGAAGCCCTATCTGGTTTGCCTTACCAAAATGCAATACCTCACATTCATCTCAATTAAACTCAATATGCCACTCTTCCACCCATTGGCCCATCTGATCAAAATCCCATTGTTCTCAGATAACCTTCTTCACTGACCAATAGACTACTAATTTTGGTGTCATCTGCAAACTTACTAACCATACCTCTTATATTCACATCCAGATCAGTTATATAACTACTGAAAAGCAATAGACCCAGCACCAATCCTTGCAGCATACCACTGGTCACAGGCCTCCAGTACAAAAAAAAACCCTCCACTACCTCATTCTATCTCCTACCCTCAAGGAAATTTTATATCCAATTGGCTAGCTCCCCCGGTTTCCATGTGATCTAACCTTACTAACCAGTCTATCATACAGAACCTTGTCAAACGCCTTGCTGAAGTTCATATAAACAATGTCTACCACTCTGCCTTCATCAATCTTCTTTGTCACCTATTCAAAAAACAGTCAAATTAGAGACATGATTTCCCACACACAAAGCCATGTTGACTATCCTAAATCAGTCCTGCTTTTCCAAATGCATGTAAGTCCTGACCATCAGAATTGTCTCCACCAAATTGCCCATCACTGACATAAGGCTCACCAGTCTGTAGTTCCCTATCTTTTCCTTACCGTCTTTCTTAAATAATGGCACCACCCAGCTGACCTCCAGTCTTCCAGTACTGGACACATGGCTGTTGAAAGAAATATCCCAGCAAGAGGCCCAGTAATCCCTTCCTTATCTTCCCACAGTTCTGGGATCTGTGAGAGGCCCTATTTTCTCCCTAGTTACTCTTTTGTCCATAATGCATTTGTAGAATCTCTTTTCCCTATTTGCCAAAGCTTTCTCATGTCCCCTTTTTGCCCTCCTAATTTCCCTCTTAAGTATGCTCCGACTGCCCTTATATTGCTCTAGAGATTCACTCAATACCAGCTGCCTGTACCTGACAGAGAAGGTCAAGTTTTGCTCCTTTTCTCATCAATACTTCCACATATTGAACAAAACAATTTTCTTGAACACACTTAACAAATCCCTCTCCACCCAAGCCCTTAACACTATGGCAGTTGCAAGGTTTGTAGCTCAGGTTGAGGTTTAGGTTGTAGGTTTGCTCGCTGAGCTGTAGGTTTGATATCCAGACGTTTCATTACCAGGCTAGGTAACATCATCAGTGGCAACCTCCAAGTGAAGCAAAGCTGTTGTCTCCTGCATTCTATTTATATCTTTCTCCTGGATGGGGTTCCTGGGGTTTGTGGTGATGTCATTTCCTGTTCATTTTCTGAGGGGTTGATAAATGGCATTAGATCTATGCGTTTGTTTATGGCGTTGTGGTTGGAGAGAGGGTCGTGTCTTTTTGTGGCTAGCTGGTGTTCGTGTATCCTTTCTTCCTGTTTGTCCTATGTAGTGTTTGTGGCAGTCCTTGCATGGAATTTTGTAGATGACGTTGGTTTTGTCCATGGGTTGTACTGGGTCTTTTAAGTTTGTTAGTTTTTGTTTGAGAGTGTTGGTGGGTTTGTGTGCTATTAGGATTCCGAGGGGTCTTAGTAGTTTGGCTGTCATTTCTGAAACTTCTTTGAAACTCCCCTTGGAATCCTAGTAGACCCTCTCTCCCTTGTAGCCCTACACACAAATGAAAAAAAAAGCACCATTTCGACTGGGACAACATATCTATCCTGGGACAGGCTAAGCAAAGATATGCCAGAGAATTCCTAGAGGCCTGGCACTCCAACCACAACACCATAAACAAACACAGATCTAGATACTATCTATCAACCCCTCAGAAAACAAACAGGAAGTGACATCACAAAACCCAGGAACCCCATCCAGGACAAACATATAAATAGAACGCAGGAGACAACAGCTTTGCTTCACTTGGAGGTCACCATTGATGATGTTACCTAGCCAGATAATGAAACGTCTGGATACCAAACCTACAGCTCAGCGAGCAAATCTACACCCTAAACAATGGCAGTCCCAGTTTATATTAAAATCCCCAATAATTACAACCCTACTATTCTTGCAGATGAGATCTCCTTACATATTATTATGACACAGAGTAAACCCCATTGCTAACTTCAACCTGACACACAGAAAAGCTCACCTCACAATGTAATCATTTAAATTTCAAGAGGCAAAGAAGTATCCCAGATCTCACTATTTAAAGAATAAAATACCAATTTTTTTCTTTAATCCAAAAGCAACCATTAAACAATAACTACTTACAAATCCTTTCTCTTCAACCTATTTCTACCTCCCCCTCTACCATCCTGGTCCAATAAATTTCCTCTTAAATTTACAGCAAAATAAATTTCAAATCCAGTTATTGTCTTCAGACATTGAACTTTCTCTGCAGATTTCTCTAGCTCGGCTGCAGTGTTCTGCTGCACAAATTCCATGTGGACAGGTACCTTTCAGAGAGCTATTCTGCTGGCTGTTATGTTGCTTTCTTTGTTGTTCTCCCCCAACTGTTCAAAATGTTTGACTTTATACCCCAACACATCAGATCATTTCATTGGTTTGATGTCATCCAAAACAGTAAAATTCAAATTTGATTGGATTTTGGTCTCTGGGGCATAGTTTAAACCAATTGGCCAAATTTGCATTTGTTTTGTAACCATGGGAACACAGCTCCAGCTATTTGTGTCAACCAAGTGTTAGGTTTTTAAATCTTTCAGCACACTTTGTGTCCATGTCAGCTTCCACTCTCTCTTAAAAGTACAGTACACACCTACACCTTCATAACACCTCTCCCCTTAAGAAAAAATGAACCATCATAACGAAAAGATAGGAGGAGAAAGTGAGGGCTGCAGATGCTGGAGATCAGAGCTGAAAATGTGTTGCTGGAAAAGCGCAGCAGGTCAGGCAGCATCCAAGGAACAGGAGAATCGACGTTTTGGGCATAAGCCCTTCTTCAGGAATGAGGAAAGTGTGTCCAGCAGGCTAAGATGAAAGGTAGGGAGGAGGGACTTGGGGGAGGGAGGTTGGAAATGCGATAGGTGGAGGGAGGTCA
>NC_057710.1:156161594-156179902 GCF_004010195.1 Chiloscyllium plagiosum | reverse complement strand
TTTATAGTAAATGTCCATGTTGATTCGGTCACCCGAGATAGAAATGGAAAGGTCGAGGAAGGGGAGGGAGGAATCTGAGGCGGTCCAGGTGGATTTGAGGTCGGGGTGGAAGGTGTTGGTAAAGTGGATGAACTGTTCAACCTCCTCGTGGGAGCACGAGGCAGCGCCGATACAGTCATCGATGTAGCGGAGGAAAAGGTGGGGGGTGGTGCCAGTGTAGCTGCGGAAGATGGACTGTTCCACATATCCTACGAAGAGGCAGGCATAGCTGGGGCCCATGCGGGTGAAAATGAAAAGATAGCTTCATTTTTTTTCTATTCCTTAACCACATTACCATGGCATATATATGACTTTAATCTAAGTTCATCTTAACTTCTTTCCACATATATATAACATTGGATGGATACCAATCTCATCTATACTTTGCACACACTTTGTATACTTTATCAGCTAAATCCTCTAATGCATTCTTACAAACCGCAACATGTACAATTTGTAAATTAGAAGACTGTAACATAAGACACTAATGAAATTGTTTCATATTCTTGTCTTTAAAGCATTCTAAGAATGTAAGAAGACTGTGATCCGTGTACACTACCATCTCTGACACATTGTTCGTGACGGACACATTAAAATGTTGTAAGGCCAATACCAAACTCAATAGTTCTTTGTCGATGGTGGAGTAGTTCCTCTGGTGGATGTTGAGTTTCTTCGAAAAGTAACCAACTGGCAGTTCAACCCCATCATCCTCTTCCTGTAACAGTACAGCTCCAACCCCTATGTCACTAGCATTGATGGTGACTTTAAAAGGTTTTGAAAAGTTTAGTGTAGCTAAAATTGGTTTGGTGGTTAATATTGCTTTTGAATGGTCGAATGCCTCCTGGCATTGTTCTGTCCACCAAAACTTTATGCTCTTCTTCAGCAAATCGGTTAACAGTGCCATTACACTGCTGAAGTTTGGAACAAACTTTTGATATAATCTGCTGAGTCCTACGAATCAAAGCACCTCTTTCTTTGAGGTTTGTTGTGGAAATTCCTCGATGGCCTTCCACTTTGCGTTCCATGGGGTCAACCTTCCATGACCGATGTTATGTCCCAAGAACGTCACCTCTGCTTTCGTGAATTCTGTTTTATTTAAGTTTATCACTAGTTTTGCTTCTCGTAGATGTTCAAAGAGCTCTGCCAACTGTACCATGTGATCTTTCCAGGACTTACTAAAGATCACTACATTGTCCAAATTGACTGCACAGTTTGTTAACCCAGCCACAACTCTGTTCATGAGTCTTTGGAATGTGGCAGGTGCATTCTACATTCCAAAGGGCATCACTTTGAATTGATATAGCCAATTTGGGGTTACAAATGCAGAAATTTCTTTTGCCTTATCTGATAAAGATACCTGCCAAAAACCGTGCAGTAAGTCCAACTTGGTGATGTAACTGGCTTGTCCAACTTTCTTGATACAGACTTCCAATCTAGGAATTGGACATGAGTTTAATTTTGTAACTGCGTTGACCTTCCAATAATCCACGTAGAATTGTTGAGTCCCATCTGGTTTGGGAACTAAGACAATCAGTGAACTCCATTCACTCTGGCTCGGTTCAATAATATCCTCGTTGAGCATGGTCTCCACCTCCATTTGGACCTGTCTGGTCCAAAGAAATTAAGTTGATAGGGGTGTTGTTTTATTGGAACAGCATTCCCTATATGTACTTCATGTACAATAGCATTAGTCCTCCCCATCTGATTGCTACGTATGTCCTCATACTGCAATAAGGAATATTTCAACTGCGTTCTTTGTTCCTGAGACAGTAGCTTATTAACTTACCCTCCTTCTCAAGGACTTCTTCATTTTTTAACATATTTTGAGGCACATCAAAATCCAAATCATCTGGATTTGATTCCTCATTCTGCGGGACAGTAACTAACACCTGTTTCTCCAGTTCTTTCTCTCTAGTGTAATACGGTTTCAACAGTAATACAGTTTTTTTGTATCTGGCATGTTTACTAAATAGTTCACCTGACTCAACTTTTTCTCAATTTGAAACGGACCACTAAACTTGGCCTTGAAGGGATCTCCTATCACTGGTAACAGTGCTAACATGTTATCCCCTTGCGAAAATGTCTGAATCTCAGAGCTTTTATCTGCCACATGCTTCATTCAACACTCTGCCCTCTTTAGGTGCTGTTTAGCTAATTCGCCTACTCGATTTAACCTCTCCCTCACCTCCAATACGTAATCTAATTGTGAGACCTCTGACTTTCAATTTCTGTCAATTTCTCTTTAATTAATTTCAAAGGGCCTCTCACTTCATGACTGAACATTAACTTGAAAGGAGTAACCTGAATAGATTCATTTGGGGCATCTCTAATGGCAAACAGTACGAATGGGATACCTTTATCCCAATCATTCGGGTAATCCTGACAGTATGCTCTTAACATGGTCTTCAGGGTCTGATGCCACTTTTCTAAAGCTCCCTGGGATTCAGGATGATACGCACTGAATTTAATGTGCTGTATACCTAAGCTATCCATAAACCCCCCCCCCCTTAAACAGCCTAGCAGTAAAATTTGACCAGTGGTCTGACTGAATCTCTCTGGGTAGCCCGTACCGTGTGAAGAAAGCTACTAACTCTTCTATCACCCTTTTTGCCTTGAAACTCCGTAATGGAATTGCCTCCGGAAATCTGGTAGACACATCCACTATGGTTAACAAGTCCCACTTTTAGTTCTTGGGAGGGGACCTACACAATCAGTTATAACCCATGTGAAAAGTTCTTCAAATGTGGGAATTGGCAACAAAGAGGCTGGTTTTATTGCCGCCTTTGGCTTACCAACCATTTGGCATGTATGACATGTTTGGCAAAAGTTAACCACATCCTTGTGCATTCCAGGCCAATAAAAATGTTTTTGTACCTTAGCTTGAGTCTTTCGTCCGGCTAGGTGACCTCCTATAGGTAGTTCATGTGCCACTCATAACACTTCCTGTCTGTATAGAACATGGAACATTACAGCGAAGTACAGGCCCTTCGGCCCTCGATGTTGTGCTGCCCTGTGAAATAATCTGAAGCCCATCTTATCTAGACTATTCCACTTTCGTCCATATGCCTATCCAATAACCATTTCAATACCCTTAAAGTTGGCAAGTCTACTATTGTTGCAGGCGATGCTGAAGATCTAAACCCCTCAAGAGGGGCATCTTGGTTTGAGATCAGTCAAAAGAATCAACAGAATGCGGTCTGTACAAAGGCAAACGTCATTAGTTTATTAAATTAAGGCACCTTGATGCAATTCTGTCCAGAAACACAGAGATTAAAGCTTCTGTATTCAGTGATGAAGTTGCACAATTACATTTGAATATTACACATTTTTATATGGTTTTTAAGAGATACTACAGCTTTAATTACAAGAAAAGATCAATCACATAAAATAAAGTGATATGATTTACAGCAAGTTAATCCAATGATATTTCCTGGGGAAGGGTTCTTAATTACAAGAGAAGTCCAATCAACTGTAATATGGTGACATGATTGACAACAGGCTAATCCAATGATATCCCTGGGAAAGGGTTCTTAATTAATGTAGATTACTATCTTATGCTAGCAGTTCAAGATTAGTTCGAATACCAAATCACTGTCTTTTTGATTCATTTTATGAAAAATCCATTGTTCTATCTTATCTCTAAATACAACCAAATTAGCAAAGCATCAGTTCAAGTTCACAGAGTCAAATCATTACTTACAGCCATTTTGTTGTGTTATTTTAAATTGAAAAGCCATTTTGTGGTTAATAAAAATCCACATATACTTGTTGCTTCTGACAACAGCCTAAATTCAAATTTTAGATCCTCAATGCATTCCATACCCTTACTACTCTCTGAGTAAAGAAACAACCTCTGACATCTGTCCTCTATGTATCACCCCTCAATTTAAAGCCATGCCCCCTCGTGCTAGCCATCACCATCCGAGTAAAAAGGCTCTCACAGTCTATCCTATCTAACCCTCTAATTATCTTATATATCTCGATTAAGTCACCTCTCAACCTTCTTCTCTCT
This sequence comes from Chiloscyllium plagiosum, assembly GCF_004010195.1. NCBI lineage: Eukaryota > Metazoa > Chordata > Chondrichthyes > Orectolobiformes > Hemiscylliidae > Chiloscyllium > Chiloscyllium plagiosum. The sequence continues at coordinate 156,175,851 of NC_057710.1, read as the reverse complement.
ACCTCTCAACCTTCTTCTCTCTAACGAAAACAGCCTCAAGTCCCTCAGCCTTTCCTCGTAAGACCATCTCTCCATACCAGGCAACATCCCAGTAAATCTTCTCTGCACCCTTTCCAAAGCTTCCAAATCCTTCCTGTAATGCGGTGACCAGAACTGTAAGCAATATTCCAAGTGCGGCTGCACCAGAGTTTTGTACAGCTGCAGCATGACCTCAGGGCTCTGAAACTCAAACCCTCTGTCAATAAAAGCTAACACACCATATGCCTTCTTAGCAGCGCTATCAACCTGGGTGGCAAGTTTCAGGGATCTGTGTACTGGACACCGAGATCTCTCTGCTCATCTACACCACCAAGAATCTTACCATTAGCCCATTCCTGTTACTTCTTCCAAAGTGAATCACCTCACACTTTTCCACATTAAACTCCATTTGACACCTCTCAGCCCAGTTCTGCAGCTTATCTATGTCCTTCTATAAACTAAACATTCTTCGTCACTATCCACAACTCTACCAACCTTAGTGTCATCTGCAAATTTACTAACGCAGCCTTCTACGCCCTCATCCAGGTCAAACAGTAGTGAACCCAAAACAGATCCTTGTGTTACACCATTAGTAACTGAATGCCAGGATGAATATTTCCCATCAACCCCCACCCTCTGTCTTCTTTCAGCTAGCCAATTTCAGATCCAAACTGCTAAATCACCCTCAATCCCATGCCTCCATATTTTGTGCAAACCTTATCAAATGCCTCACTGAAATCCATATACACCACATCAACCACTTTATCCTCATCCACCTGTTTGGTCACCTTCTCAAAGAACTCAATAAGATTTGTGAGGCACAACTACCCTTCACAAAACCATGTTGACTATCCCTAATCAACTTATTCCTTTCTGGATGATTATAAATCCTATCTCTTATAATCCTTTCCAACACTTTACCCACAATCCAAGTCAGGCTCACTGGTCTATAATTACCAGGGTTGTCTCTACTCCCCTTCTTGAACAAGGGGCCAACATTTGCTATCCTCCAGTTTTCTAGCACTATTCCTGTAGACAATGACGACGTAAAGATCAAAGCCAAAGGCTCAGCAATCTCCTCCCTGATTTCCCAAAGAATTCCCGGATAAATCCCATCCAGCCCAGGGGCTTAACTATTTTTACACTTTCCAGAATTGTTAACACTTCCTCCTTGTGAACCTCAATCCCATATGGTCTAGTAGCCTGTATCTTAGTATTCTCCTTGACAACATTGTCTTTTTCCAGTATGAATACTGACTAGAAGTATTCAATTAGCACTTCCCTTATCTCCTCTGACTCCACGCACAACTCTCTAGCAACATAATCTGGTGCACTTTGGCCCATTTCTCCTCTGCACTAACCTGCTGTAGTCTCCATTTTCGTGTTCGGATTTTGTCTTTTAGATAATGACCCTCCTTTTTGGAGTACGCATCTACATATACATATTTTATCGCCTTGTCATTCTTATGCAAGTCCATTAGCCTTTCGGGACCAAACACTTCTGTCTGACCCTCTGCCCGTTTAGGGTTTTCCTGCACCAGTACATCAAACAGGGGGTCCACTAACTGAACCTCAACTCCTTCACGTTTCTCATTACTTTTTGCTTCGTGCTGTGACTTGATAGTGGGATCTGGTTACCACATGATCGTTTAACTCCTCAGCTTCTTGGTCTTCCTTGGGTGTCTCCAAACAAGGGCTGTCACACCCACCTTGAATCCTGCCAAATTATTCCCAAGAACAAACTGAATTCCTGGAACTGACACTCTGTCAATCACTCCTACTGTTACTTCCCCAGTCTTGAGTTGTCACTCCAACCTGATCTTACATAAGGGAATGCTAAATTTCTGTACATCTATCCCACAAATTATCACACTCTCAGATAACATATCAGAAAATTCGCTCATCTCTGACTATCAGCAGGGTGAGGAATGGATGTGCAGGGTGAAGAATGGATGTGCAGGGTGAGGAATAGATGTTACAGGTTCCAGGGCTTAGATCTTTCATTATGAACAGACAAGGTGGTAAAAGAGAGGGAGGTCTGGCCTTGTTAGTCAAGGACAGTATAACAGTGGCTGAAAGAACTTTTGATGAGGACTCGTCGACTGAAGTAGTGTGGGCTGAGGTTAGAAACAGGAGGGGAGAGGTCACACTGTTTGGAGTTTTCTATAGGCCTCCACAGAGTTCCAGAAAGGTGGAAGAGAGGATTAGCAAAATTATTCTGAGTAGGAGTGAAAAGAACAGGGTGGCCATTATGGGGGACTTTAACTTCCCCAACATTGACTGGAAATGCTATAACTCGAGTACATCAGATGGATCAGTTTGTGCCCAATGTGTACAGGAGGGTTTCCTGACACAGTATGTCGAAGGGCTGACAAGAGGGAAGGGCATACTGGATCTGGTGCTTGGTAATGAACAAGGCCAGGTGTTTGATTTAGTTGTAGGTGAGCACTTTGGAGACAGTGACCATAATTCAGTTACATTTAGTTTAGTGATGGAAAGGGATAGGTACCTGCCACAAGTCAAGAGTTATCGATGGAGCAAGGGCAATTATAATGCGATTAGGCAAGAATTAGGATGCATAGAATGGGGTAGCAAAATGCAGGGGATGGGGACAATGGAAATGTGGAGCTGGTTTAAGGAACAGATGTTATTGTGGTTCTGTTCGCCGTGCTGGGAATTTGTGTTGCAGATGTTTCGTCCCCTGTCTAGGTGACATCCTCAGTGTACAAAATCCCATGCAAGGACTGTACAAAACACTACATAGGACAAACAGGAAGACAGCTAACGATCCGCATCCATGAACACCAACTAGCCACGAAACGACACGACCAGCTATCCTTAGTAGCCACACATGCAGATGACAAGCCACATGAATTCGACTGGGACAACACTACTATTATAGGACAAGCCAAACAGAGAACAGCCAGGGAATTCCTAGAGGCATGGCACTCATCCACAGATTCAATCAATAAGCACATCGACCTGGACCCAATATACTAATCACTGCAGCAGACAGCTGGAACTGACAACCGGAAGCGGCAGATTCAAACCACTATAAATGGAAAGATCACAGAAGCGCTTCATAGGAGGCTCCCAAGCACTGAGGATGTCACCTAGACAGGGGACGAAACGTCTGCAACACAAATTCCCAGCTCGGCGAACAGAACCACAACAACGAGCACCCGAGCTACAAATCTTCTCACAGACTTTGAACAGATATTATGTGTCCTTGATAGATATGTCCTTGTCAGGGAGGGAGGAAGTGATAAAGTAAGGGAACTGTGGTTTACTACAGAAATTGCATCACGTTAAGTGGAAGAAGGAGGCTTATGTGTTGATGAGACAAGATGGTTCAGATGAGGCGATGGAGAGTTACAGATCAGCTAGGAAGGATTTAAAGAGAGAGTTAAGAAGAGCAAAGAGAGGACACGTGCAGTCTTTAGCAGATAGAATAAAGGAGAATCCTAAAGCTTTGTATAGGTGTGTGAGGAATAGAAGGATGACGAGGGCAGAAATAGGGCCAGTCAAAGACAGAAGTGGGAAGTTGAGTGTGGACCCTGTGGAGATTGGAGAGGTGCTAAATGAACATTTCTTATTGGTTTTCACTCAAGAAAAGGAGAATAATGTAGAGGAGAAGAATGAGATATGAGTTATTAGACTAGAAAGGATTGAGGTTAGTTACAAACAGGTGTTATCAATTCTAGAAGGAGTGAAAGTAGACAAGTCCCCTGGGCCGGATGGGATTTATCCGAGGATTCTCTGGGAAGCGAGGGAGGAGATAGCAGAGCCTTTGACTTTGATATTTGAGTCGTCATTGTCTACAGATTTAGTACCTGAGGACTGGAGGATTTAGTACCTGAGGACTGGATGTTGTGCCCTTGTTCAAGAAGAGCAATAGAGATGACCCAGGTAATTATAGACCAGTGAGCCTTACTTCTGTTGTAGGAAAGGTTTTGGAAAGGATTATAAGAGTTAGGATTTATAATCATCAAGCAAGCAACAATTTTATTTCAGATAGTCAACATGGTTTCGTCAAGGGCAGGTCATGTCTCACAAACCTCATTGAATATTTTGAGAAGGTGACAAACATGTAGATGAAGGTAGGGCAGTTGACGTGGACTTCAGTAAAGCCACTGATAAGGTTCCATATGGTAGGTTGTTGGAGAAAATGCAGAGGCTTGGGATTGAGGGTGATTTAGCAGTTTGGATTAGAAACTGGCTTTCTGAAAGATGGCAGCGAGTGGTGGTTACTTGGAAAATATTCAGCCTGGAGTCCGGTTACTAGTGGTGTACCACAAGGATCCGTTTTGGGACCACTGCTGTTTGTCATTTTTATAAATGACTTAGATGCAGGCATAGGTGGATGAATTAGTAAATTTGCAGATGACACTAAAGTTGGTGGAGTAGTGGACAGTGTGGAAGAATGTTACAGGTTGCAGGGGGACTTGGATAAACTGCAGAATTGGGCTGAGAGGTGGCAAATGGAGTTCAATGCAGCTAAATGTGAGGTGATGCACTTTGGGAAGAATAACAGGAAGGCAGAGTACTGGGTCAATGGAAAGATTCTTGGTAGTGTGGATGTGCAGAGGGATCTTGGAGTCCATGTGCATAGATCCCTGAAAGTTGCCACCCAGGTTGATAGTGCTGTTAAGAAGGCATATGGTGTGTTAGGTTTCATTGGTAGAGGGATTGAGTTCCAGAACTGCAATGTCATGCTGCAACTATACAAACGCCAGTGGGGCTTCACATGGAGTATTGTGTACAGTTTTGGTTGCCATATTACACGAAGGATGTGGAAACATTGGAAAAGCTGCAGTGGAGATTTACCAGGATGTTGCCTGGTCTGGAGGGAAGGTCTTATGAGGAAAGGCTGAGAGATTTGAACCTGTTCTTATTGGCAAGAAGAAGGCTAAGAGGGGATTTGATAGAGACATACAAGATGATCAGAGGATTAGATAGGGTAGACGTCAGCTTGTACAAGGGGGCATAACTACAAATTGAGGAGTGATAGATTTAAGGCAGCTGTCAGAGGCAGGTTCTTTACACAGAGAGTGGTAAGGGTGTGGAATGCCGTACCTGCTAATGTAGTTAACTCAGCCACATTAGGGAGTTTTAAACAAAACTTGGTTAAACACACAGATGATGATGGGGAGCATAACTTAAGAATTAGACAGAATTAAATAGAAATAATACATGCAATTGAGAAAATGTTGAAGAAAATAAATACTTTTTTAATATAGCATGTTTCATATCCTCAGGATGACCGTAAGCACTTTGTAGCCACTTAATTTGGGCTTCAGATGAATACATAAATCAATTATACAGTAGGGTCCCCAAATAACAATCGAATTTATTATCTTTGGTGGCTTGATGGAATAGTTAGTGTTGATGAGAACAGGAAATGTCCTATGATCTTCTTTGGAAAATGCCATAGAATCCTTTGCAGCTACTTGGTTTAACATCTCAACCTAAAATGGCACTCTAGCAATGCAGCAAATCCTCAGTATCACATTCAATTATCATCTTATATCGTGTACTCAAGCCTGGGAATGAGCTTTGAACACACAATTTGACTTGCATGAAAATGGTAGAAGACAGTGTACAAGTATGCTCATAAGTGAAAACTCTTTCTAAATAGATAAAATTTCAGTCCATAGCAGTGATAAAAAATTAATACTTTGAATTACATCATCAATATCTATATGGTTAAATTGTCATGAATACAAATTACAATAAATGTTCCAACTGTCCCATCCAATTAAAGCCCATCCTTATCTCTACAGTTGTAATGTTGGTGCCCTTTCTAAATCAGAAATCATTTGTTTGGCAATCATCTGGGAGATTTTAGTTCTCAAAGCTTCCTACTGCTTTATCATCTTTACAAATGGATACAATAGCAAAGGAAGTGCAAAGATGGGTGATGGTGAGGCCAACATCTGTGAGGAGAACATCTCTGAATTCGTGGGACAGGATCAAGACTGCAAACGTGGGGAACAGAGATCTCCACGTCCACGTAACCAAATGAGCTTCAGTGAGTAGTGCTGAGCTGCTCTCCCATTACCATCACTGTGAACATATTTGGAACATGCTCAGCTCTCTACCTCTATCGCACAACCAATTCCCTGTCTTGTCTTCTACTAGCACCAATAACACCCACACAGCTGCTGCCTGAAGTGGCCAGCCCCTTGACCACCAGCTCTTTGTCCGCCCTCAGAGGATGCACATACAAAATTCCCGCTGCACTTTCCACCAGGTCAGAAACTTTCATTATGCTGGGTTTCATAATAATCATTAGTTTAATTTGCAGATTTTTGGTGAAATCGAATTCCAAATCTGCCATGGTGAGATTTGAACTCATGTCCCCAGAAGAATACTCAGGTGTCTGGATTAATAGTCAAGTGAAAATACCATGAGACCATCATCTCCTGTGTATTATGTATTGTAACACTGCACCAGATGGACTCAACCAATTTAAACTCATGTTGAGGATCCCTATAGTTTAGATTAGATTACCTACAGTGTGGAAACAGGCCTTTTTGCCCAAGAAGTCCACACTGACCCTCCGAAGAGTAATCCACCCAGACCCATTCCCCTTCCCTGTATTTACCTCTGACTAATTGACTAATGCACCTAACACTATGGGCAATTTAGCACAGCCAATTCACCTAACCTACACATCTTTGCATTGTGGGAGGAAACCAGAGCACCCAGAGGAATCCCACGGGGAGAATGTGCCATCTCCACACAGACAGTCACCCGAGGCTGGAATCGAACCCGGGTCCCTGGTGCTGTGAGCCACTGTGCTGGTATCACGATGGCCTTGGTGAGCTGCATCATATCTTTGTTCTGCATCTGCCAGTGGGTTCTTAAAGGCGTCATAAGACATGGCAGGGGAAGGCAGCAACCATCTCCTGGCAGCCATCTTCATATGACATTTGGCGCTTTGAATGAGGCAGGAACTTGTGAATGATCAAGAACATAGGCACCATAGCAGCTTCCAGGATACCTGGAACAGGCCTTTAAGACTTGGCAGTGATAATCAGACTGGAGTTAGACATAAACTGAATGGATCACTCTGCTGTTATTGAGCCATATTGTAATGTGGCACTCTCAACATGATGTGCATATAATTCCACAGAGCCCTGCATGTGGGGGAAACCAATGATGTTTGCAAATCTCACCACCCAGACTAGAGCACTGTGCTTTCCTCTTGTCATGGGATGAAGAGATGAAGAGGTATGATCTTGTGCAAATTGAATTTGTAACATTCTTGGTACTATTGATAGTTGAGGATTGGGAGATGGAGCACAGGTCCCCAGTGGATGCTTGCAATGAGGCAGTCACAAAAACATTAAATACTGCTACCACTTTTGGTGGTCATCCCATCTTCAGATCGCAAGCCTTCCTTATTTTTTATGTTATTACTTTATCCCTCTTCACATTCATTATCTCCTCTGAGTCACAGATTAATGGCTCAAATTACCACACTTGAGTCTCCCACTATCCCCAAAGCAGCACGAATTAGCCTCTGATAGTCCCATTGATATCTACGGCTAAATCCCTGGACTGTCCATTGGGCAGATTTAACTGAAGATGGCCCAGCCCCTGACTGATGTCTCCACAGCACCCAACCAACTTGCCTGTAATACTTGGATTGGTTGGACCTGGCCTACAGGACAGAACATGGCCTAAGCCCCAGACTGGAAGGGCACAAGTCCCCAAACCCTGGTTAAACCAGCACTAGATTGACCAACATCCTGAACTGAGATCGGGCAATACCCCTGACCTAGCGTGTCAGTCCCCCTGACTGACAATAGTCCACCTTCACTCGACGAAGGGCTACTTCCTTTAGGCATTCAGGCATGGCCATTTGGTTGAAGCTCAGGCAGTGTATATGGAAGTTGGTGGAACAACTGTAGGTTTGACATTAACAATACCACGGTGCCTCACAGCAACATGCCCAGTCCCTTAACTGTTTAGTGCAGACAGCAAGACAAACTGCCTGTGCTGAAAGATAATGGAAAACAGAGATGTTGTGAATGTCCAAGTAAGTACTGATAAAGCAAACTAAGAGCCTTGAGCTGCACCCTCTGCAGATGATTGGGATGGGAGCATGTCCCTATCTGCAAAGCAATCTGACAGGAGCATAGCAACGTAAGCGGTTGTTGAGCTCCAAAGTTCAGTGGTAAAGTGTTGAAGTATCTTCTGAGGCAGTCTGAGATTGGCCATGGTGATGAGTTGAGGTGTTTTGCCAATGCCAATTTCTGAGGATGAGAAGTGGAGACAGTTACTGCCCTTAGAGTATGCCATGAAACGAAAGGGAATGATGGTTAAAATGGGGGCTGGAGCACATATTGGTGTGCTGTTGCTGCTGGATAACTGCTTGGCTTTTCAAGCCAGGAATTGATACTGTGCAGTTTCTCATTGGTTCCTGAGAGAATCACTCACTACCTAGAAATAAACTGAGATCAGCCAATATTGAGATTGGATAACACAAGCAAGTAGGATCCTCGCCACTCACTAATGAGATTCTCATCCAGTCACCTGAACCTTGAGGGCAAAACCAGACTTTCTTTTCTCGACATCATGAATCTCATTTTTCAGTTTTGCTATATTCTTTCAGATTTATCACTGCTTATGGGCTCAAGTTCTTGGATCTCAGTTAAATAAGTATTTCTTTGCTAACAGATTTAAAGTTGTACTCTCTCCTTTGCTGGGCTCTCTCTCCCATCTTGAAAACTCCTCCATACCTCTCTTGCATGGCTTATTCTTTCTTGCATTCTCCTGCTTCCTTATATCCCTCTTGCAACTGCCATTTCCCCACATCACCTCCCTCTTGCAGTTTCCTCTACCCTTTCGCATCTCTTGCTGTCTGTTTTACTGCTCACGCACCTCTTCCAGCCTCCTTTTCCACCCACACTCTTCTTGGAGTTTGCTTCTAACCCCACCCAACGTTGCAACCTCTCCCCAAACCCTCCAGCCATCCCTGCCCCACTCTGATTAATGCCCTGCACCAGACCCAAGTCAATGGAACTCTTGGAGCTGGCAAAATACACCACTTGCTCTTGACTCCCCTGCTCTTGGTCTTCATCTATCCCACACATTATCCCTCACCTCACAGGCCCTCAGCCTCTTTAGATCTAGCTCACAGCCTCCAGTACCCAGACCCCAGCCCTTGTATCTTCATCCCGAGCTCTCAGACCCACTGCAACCCCAGCTACCCCAGTAAATCCCTCAGTGCTCGCACTGACTTTCTGAACTGCTCACGGCTCCTCCAATCACAGCTTGTTCCTGCCCCACATTTGTTACTGAGCATGAGCCTATCAGCATTAGGAGAGGACTGGCCTCTGATTGGAGGAGAAGCTTCTCCCCATTCAATTTACAGGATGGCTTTTCTCTGGTTGGTCATTCCCCATGAATGAATTTTCCTGCAGTCTGGGACCTTTTGGTAGTGGATCCACCCAGTATCCCCATGAATTTTGAGCATTGCACAATCTCCATCCGATCTCTTCATCAAGCATCTATGTTCCTGCATCAAAATACTCTTTAGATCAATCAAACACAATCTTCCTTTTATAAGTCTATGCTGGTTCACCTTAAATTAACTCGAATGTCTCATATTGATGTTTTTTCTCATGATTAGGTATTCCAAACCCTGACCAATCACAGATCCGAACTGGCCTGGAGTTGTTAGGTCTGTCCTTGCAGGCTTTCCTCACGGTGTCAAATCTGCCATTCCCAGTTCTCAGGCACCTTTCCCATAACTAGAGAAGCTTAAAAAAAACCAGGGTAATCTAGTTCCGCCCCTAATTCCTTTATCAGCCTTGGACACATGTCATGTGGCGGGAGGCTGGAGCTGACTGCCTAAAAGGCTGGGAGAAGCAGAAACCTTGAACACATTTACATTTTGGATTTGCACTTGAAGGAACATAATTCACAGGGCTAAGGAACCCAAAGTTGAACATGGGAAAAGGCTGGATGGCTTTATTGCTGACATTGACATGATTTGTCAAATGGCCTCCTTCCGCAACATGAATATTCTATATTTCTATTTTTACACAAATCCTACAATATTTGGAACTCAACCAGACTCAATAATCACTGCAGCTGAGGGCAGCTCCTATCTTGATCAAGCTACACTAGCAGCTACTTTCAACTGCAAACAACAACATGCATTTATAGTTACGTCAACATAGAAAAAATATCTCAAGGCACTTTACAAAGAAATAAGACAAAGCAGATGCTGAGCAAAAGGCAAGATTATCAATGGTAACTGTAAGATTAGTTAGAGAGGTATGTTTTAGGGAGAAGAAAGAGAAGAAATTAAGGTTAATATATTTAGGAAGCGAATTCCAAAAAATTAGATTGGCGGACTGAAGGGGTGACCAGCAACTGTGAGTTGGAGGTAAGATTGTATTGTACAGGAGGATCATTTAATGGTGTGGTAACTGCCTCAATATGAAAGATTATGGCAGTTAAAGGCATAGCAAATAGACAACATTTCATGTTTGTGATCTCCGAACAACTGGATATCCATTAAGTAAAATCCTTTATTGTTAATGAAATTGTTTACATTCTGAAAAGGGAGATATAGGGCACAGCAAATGTTACGGTTGTCATGTTGAGCAATGAACAATCATGACCTTTTAGTACCAGCCAGGATTCAGAAAGGAGTCAAGTGACTGCAAAAATTTTGCAAATCTCTGCTTTCATCTTACCGTCAGGCATTTTCCAGAAGGCAGGGAGGAGAGAGGTCTGGGCTGGACTTGGGAAGCTGTTAGCTAACTGAACCAATGAAAGGCTTATTGAACCTTGTTGTGAGAAGCTACCTGGATTTCAAGCCTGCCTCCAAGCTCCTGAAGGTTATGACAGACAGTCCAGCTGTCAGAAGACCGCCTCCTCGTGGAGAGATGGGGAGACGTGTCCTACATTTCCAGGTTCAGCAATGGATATAAGCAAAAATCGCAAAAGTACTTTTTTATTTCGAAATTTGAAAAAAGATGAAGAGAGGTTACCTTAGGTTTGGGCATTATCTGGGCCACTTACTTGCCACAGTGTTCTGTTGCTGCTTTCAAGTGAGGATGCCTCCAATAGCCTGCATGCCATCTTTAATTTAAAAGTTAGCCTACCCTTTGGCTATGATTTGGCATAGTTGGGAAAAACCACGAGTGAATAACAGTGACTTCTGACCATCATTTGAACCTGAAGGCAAACTCTGAAGCCCAGGGGTAAGTCCTGCCCATGTCACATGGTAAAAATGGACATTTCTCTCATGCCAAACAGTGTCAGTACTCAACTTGTAAAAGTCTTGTGTTAACAGATGTTTATTATTACAATAAAAAAACAAGACATGTTTGTTTTAACACTTAGCTTTTGAGATTAGAATCTAGTAAAACTGGATGAAATCTTAAACTGAGTTGCTACCTGTCTCTCAGGAGGATATAATTAGATCCCCTCGTGTTAAATGGGTAACAAGAAATGTCTACTGGTGCCTTAACCAGTATCTAGGTCTCAAACAACTTAGCTGGAAACCAAAAATCTGGTCTACAAAGACCTCAACTGAGACAATAAACTATGAGAAATCTGAAAGACTATTTCCTGTGTTGTTCGTAAAGCATTGAGACAATCACCTGAATTCAACCGTTGGAAAGAGAACATCAAAATCAAGCCACCCCGAGCCAGGAACTATGGCTAAGCTAAGTTATGCAGACGTGAACTATCTATTCAAACATACCATGGATTTTTGAACTTCTGATGACACTTCACGAGAGGTCATGTGACCAGCCAAACATTTTGTAGGCACACTTGGACTTAGTCAGCAGCAGTAGTGAGGAAATGCTGCTCTCCATACCGCGACAATCCAACAGCTTTGAGTTTGAGTTTGTTGAGCTTTAAGCTATCTACATGCCCGCTAATGGAAAGCCTCTGGATTACTGCAGCGAAACCTTGAGAAGAAAAGGGACACATCAGCCACTTGGAAACCATCATCTTAGAATCAATAGCCTTTGAATTCTACAACTGACCCAGACTCTCGGCTATAAAATTGTGAGTGGATTGTTTTATTTTTCCATGGTGACCATACTTACTACCTGTGTGTTAATTGTAATTATGTTCATGGAAGAAAGCTTGTGTTGCATTTTTGGAGCATATGTATTATCTTTTTAAAGTTATACCCAGGTTAGATTAAGAATAATAAAACCTGATCTCTCACTTTGTTAAAATCTCAAGCAAAGTGGTCTAGCTAATCTTTACAACTTGCGCATAACAAGTCAATCCCCACAGTTGATTTCTTCAGCTTCCCTCCTATAGCAGTGCCATCGATAATCCTCTTTGACTTTTAATAGACAGACTCTTAATACTCACCATGGCTCATTCTTCGAACAATCTGAACAGACAATCCTGACTCAAGAGTGAACAGATTGCTGACTGATCTCTGTGCAGCCCCTGACTGACTTCCCCTGACTCCCCAGACTGGTTGCACTGGACCTGCAGGAGTGATCATGGCCCACTTCCCAAACTATAGAAGTACAGGGTCTGACTACTCCAAGTGGCCAACTGACTATGCCCAAGCCCCCAAACTGATGTTGGCTGTTGCCTTAGACTTACTGTGCCAGAACCAACTGATTGAAGGCTGTCTCCATTGGACTGACTGAGGACTACTCCCCTTATGGCCAATTGGTTGAAGCACAAGTAGTAGGTTTTCCACATAAGCAGCTGGCACATGTTACAGGTGTGAGATTGGCATTGTGCCTGGTCATACAGCAATATGTTCACCTGGTTGACTGATCACTGCTGACAACCATGTCAGACTGCCTGGCTTAGTGTTTTAGCTAGACAGAAATACTGTGAGCTTCAATCTCAGGTTGAGGTTGCAAAGTGGGTAAAAGGCCAGGCTAGGCAGAGATGCTGTGACCATTGAGCTAGGTACAAAATGAGTGAGCACAAAGAGAGTTGTACAGGATGTTGATGAGGCCTCCTCTGGAGTACTGGGTGTAGTTCTGGTTTCCTTTCTATTGGAAGGATATTATTAAATTGAAGAGGGTTCAGAAAAGATTTACCAGGATTTTGCCAGTTATGAAGGGTTTGAATTACAAAAATAGGCTGGGACTTTTTTTGCTGAGTCTCAGAGGCTGAGGGGTGACCTTATAGAGGTTTATAAAATCATGAGGGGCATGGGTAGAATAAATAGATGAGGGTGGGAGAGTTGAAAGCTAGGGGGCATATTTTTAAGGCAAGAGGAGAATGTTTTGAAAAGGATCTAAGGGACAATTTGTTTGCATAGATAGTGGTTTGTTTGTGGAATGAACTGCCAGAGGAAGTGATGGATGCAAGTACAGTTATAACATTTAAAACTCATCTGGAGAAGTATATGAATAGTAAAGGTTTTGAAGGATATGGGCAAAATGCAAGCAAGTGGACTAGTTTAGTTTGGGAACATGGGCTAGTTGGTCCAAAAAATCTGAATCCATGATATATGGCTCTTCGACTCTATGAGTAAGGATACCTGGGAGAACCCTGCTCCAATCCATGAATTGGTGTCTGTTCTTGTGCACAAAATGACCTGACAGTATTACAATGAAAGCTATCAGCACATTCTAATGTGCAGCATTCAATGGCTGAACTATATTGTCTGTAGATCAGAAATAGGTTGTGTTGAGGCATTGAATCTGTGCTAACCTCTGTGGGCATGATGTGTAAGTGGTTGCTTCTCATACAGCATACTCTGAGATCTTGGTGACTGCTGTCCAGGATGGAGTCCCAAAGGAGCAAGCAGCAAACCAGGTTCCAACTCAGACTTTCATGTCCATCGCCATTGTCGTGGAAATTAAATCGACTTGACTCATCTATTAGCAAGAGCAAAGAAGTTACCTCTGCAGAAGTGACTCCAGTACACAAATGCTAGATGCCTTCATGTAACCAGTACACCAGAACTGCAAAAAGAAGAAGAGGAACACCTATACAAGGTATTCGCCAAAAACAGATACCCGCGCAACTTCACAACAGATGCCCTAAGAGAAAGACCACAGAACGAGGACATACCACAACCAAAAGGACTAGCCACACTACCATACATCAGGAGCATCTCGGAACTGACAGCCAGACTACTGCGACCCCTAGGACTCATAACGGCACACAAACCAACAGCCACGCTCAGACAACAACTCACCAGAACGAAGGACCCGATACCCAACATGAGCAAGACAAATGTAGTGTACAAAATACCATGCAAGGAATGCAC
>NC_057710.1:156105696-156161425 GCF_004010195.1 Chiloscyllium plagiosum | reverse complement strand
CAGACCATTATAAACACCGGAGGAAACATCAAAGAAGCACTTCGCAGGAGGCTCCCAAGCACTGATGATGTCGCCTAGCCAGGGGACGAAACGTTTGCAACAAAAACTTCCAGCTCGGCGAACAGAACCACAACAACGAGCACCCAAGCTACAAATCTTCGCACAAACTTTTAACTGCTGTCTGTGTTGCAAGAAGCACTTGAAACGGTCAAATCCATCGAATTCAGCCCTTGTCTCAGTCAAATCCATCGAATTCAGCACCGCCTTCCTAACCTGCAATCTTCTTCCTGACCTCTCCGCCCCCACCCCAGTCTGACCTATCACCCTCACCTTGACCTCTTTCCACCTATCACATTTCCGACGCCCCTCCCCCAAGTCCCTCCTCCCTACCTTTTATCTTAGCCTGCTGGACAAACTTTCCTCATTCCTGAAGAAGGGCTTATGCCCGAAACGTCGATTCTCCTGTTCCCTGGATGCTGCCTGACCTGCTGCGCTTTTCCAGCAACACATTTTCAGCCTTGAAACGGTCCCAGCCGACTCTTCACCTTCCAGTTTTTCCTCCTGAAGTCTTTCACCACTATCCAATCTCCATGTTCGAGATCGTGCAGCTTCTCTTCGGCTGGTTGGGGTAGTGCTTCTTTCACTTGATTCTGTATTTGAGATAAAAGTGTAGAGAGTTTGATACAGTAACACAACATCTCATCCTCACAGTGGCCTGTTATCTGTTTTACCTTAGGTCTTGGGCCCATTCCTGTGTTGGGCAGTCTACCAAACAAAATCTCAAACGGGCTAAGATTAGCTCTTCCTCTCCTCCTAGATCGCATGTACATTAGCACAATCGGAAGTGCCTTTGTCCATGTCACCCCTAGTTCCTCACAAAATTTTGTCAATTTATTTTGTAGGGTAGCATTTTCTCTTTCCACTGTGCCGCTACTCGCTGGGTGATAGGCACAGTGTTGTCTCATGTTTATTCCCAAGTAATCACTGATCTGCTGTAAAGCATTATTGACAAAGAGTATCCCATTGTTGCTACTAAGCCTCTCAGGGATGTCCCATCGCGGAATTATCTCAGTTAGCAAAGCTGTGGCTACCGCACTGGCATCCTGTTTAGACGTGGGGATCGCTTCCACGCATTTGGAAAACATATCAACTATTACCAGACAATACCTCTCCCTTCACTGGGCGTTAGTTCAATGAAATCCATCTGTAAATGTTCAAAAGGTTTTTGGGGTTGGGGTGTGCTGCCTGACTCATCTGTATTCCCCTCCCCATATTAATAGTGGCACAGATAACACAACGCTCACAATATTTCTGGGAGTAATGAGTAAATCCCTTAGTGTACCAGTGTGTCAAAATACTGTCGTACATCTCCCCTTTTGACCCATGGACCTTACCGTGGGTCAGTTTGGCATAGAATGGAAATAATGATGATCGTGGTAGACAGGGTTTACCATTGGGGCCACACCATACTCCTTCCGTCATACTGCATCCTGCTTTCGTCTACTCACGCTTTTTTTCTGGTGTGGCCTGTGACTGTAACTCCCATACATCTGCTGTTAGGGTACAAGTTTTTGTCATACACATGTCAATCTGTTCACTTGTTGGCTGTTGGGCTGCCGTTCTTGCTGCTGAGCCTGCCCTTGCATTGCCTTGGGAAATAAAATCATTATTTTTTGTGTGGGTTTCACACTTACACACTGATTGATTTAGGCAATAGGACCGTTTCCAGGAGGTCGGAAATCAGACCACGGTGTGTGATGGGCTTTCTGGTGGAGGTCAAGAAGCCCCTGTGTTTCCACAGGATTCCAAAATCATGTACAACCCCGAATGCGTATCTGCTATCGGTGTAAATATTCACTGTCTTTCCCTCAGCAATTTACAGGCCTCAGTCAAGGCAATCAGCTCCGCTGCTGGTGCTGACAGATGAGAAGGGAGTGATCCCACTTTGACTACCTCGTGATAGTCACTACAGCATACCCAACACAATTCTGGCCTGACTCCTTGCTCCTGAATGCTGATCCGTCCACAAAAAACTCCATTTTTGGATTCTGACATGGTGAATCCTGCAAACCTGGTCTGGGGCTGCAAATGTCATTAGTTACAGCGACACAATCATGTGGGTCTCCATCTCCTTCTGTGGAGAGAACGCTGGCAGGGTTAAGGGTGTTACATCACTTTATTGTAATGTTAGGCATCTCGATAACACAGTATTGTATCGGAGCCAACGTGCTGCTGACATGCATGCAGTTCTTTGCTCGGAAAGCAGTAAGGATACTGCATGTGGGACCAGAAGGGTTAATTCACCATAGCCGACTATATTCCTGGATGCTACAACAGCCTTGTCAGCTGCGGCCACGGCTCACAGGCATTTAGGCAATCCTGCTGCTACGGGATATAGATTAGCTGAAAAATATGATACCGGCTTCAACCTTCTCCCATGATCCTGCAACAGCACAGCTGTCATGCAGCCACTCTTCTCATCCACTGTTTGTATACATGGCTTGTTTGGGTTCGGAATCCCCAGTGTAGGTGTAGTTTGGAGCGCTCTCTTTAATTCAACACAGGCACTCTCGGCCTCTGGGGTCCACTGCAACAGACTCTGGTTCTGCAACCCTTTTCTATGGGCTATGTCACTTAGGGGCACCTCAAGGGTTGCGGGAATGCGGGATGAACATTCTGCAGTAGGAGCACGTGCCCAAAAAAGATAGCAATTGTTTCTTCGTGTGAGGCTTTGGAATTTGCTGGATTGCTTGAACTCTGTCTTGACCAATGGCCTTTCCTTGTTCAGACAGTAAGTGATCTAAGAACTTCACCTGTTGTTGTACAAATTGTAGCTTTGCGAGACTGGCTTTGTGCCCCTCCCTTGCTAGATGGCAGAGCAACTCAAGGGTATCCTTCTCACATTGTTCCTTTGTTAGTGCCGCTATCAAGCAATCATCTACATACTGCAAAAGCACTGACCCCTGGGTTAGAACAAGAGTCTCCAGCCTCCTGCGCAGAGCCTCATTATATATTAGATTACATACAGTGTGGAAACAGGCCCTTCAGCCCAACAAGTCCACACCAACCCGCCGAAGCGCAACCCACCCAAACCCCATTCTCCTACATTTACCCCTTCACCTAACACTATGGGCAATTGAGCATGGCCAATTCATCTAACCTGCACATTTTTGGACTGTGGGAGGAAACCCACGCAGACACGGGGAGAATGTGCAAACTCCACACAGTCAGTCGCCTGAGGCGGGAATTGAACCTGGGTCTCTGCCACTGTGAGGCAGCAGTGCTAGCCACTGTGCCATCCACATGTATATGGTGGGGGACTCACAGTAACCTTGCCAAAGTCGCGTGAAGGTATATGATTTTCATTTGAATGAAAAAGTGAACCAGAATTGACTATCTGGGTGCACTGGTTACACTCAAGAAGGCATTTGCTAAATCCAAAACAGAGGACCATTTGCTGTCCAGTCGAATTTGAGCCAATATAGTATAGGGGTTGGGAACATTTGGGGCACGTGGAACAACAGCTTTATTGACTGCCTGCAGGTCTTGAACAACCCTCCATTTCTCCGGTTCACCCGGAATATTTGCCTTTTTGACCGGATAAATGGGGGTTCTCACCGGTGAGTTTTCACAGGGGATTATCACTCCAGCCTTCAGGAGGGATTCAAAAACTGGAGTAACTCCTTCTATGGCCTCGGGTTTTAATGGGTAGTGTGCTCTGCAAGGACAATACTCAGACTTCGGGGTTATCCTTATATGCTCACAGCCCCGTATGAGCCTCACATCATGTTTGCCCTTTGCCCACAACTCAGTCGGGACCATTTTTAATCTTGGGTCCGAGACTTCTTTCTTAGATAAACACCAGGCTATCCCCCTAGGCTTCTTAGGGCTAGTGGGGGTTACCTGGACTGTCCTATCTGCCTGAGTTAGCCAAGTTAGTTTCTTATATATTCGCATACCTGCATTGAACCAGATACCCACATCGTCCCTGAAGACCCAACCTTTCGCTCTTTGTGCCTTTAGCACCCAATCCTGCCACCTGTCACCAGACACCTTCGCCAGTGACACGTGAGGAGCAAAGCCTTCCACATCAAAAAGATAGGGTCTGCTTGCTGTTACAGATACCTTAGATAAGTTCACACAGACTGCACATCTGTGATCACTCCAACAAAAATCGCACAATAACAACTGATCTGGTTCAACCAACCTCCTGAACCAATCCTTCTCATATGGTTTGTCAGGGCCGTCATGGTGTATGTGTGCTGTGCAGTGCAACATGTCTCCAGCAAGAAAGTTGGTGTTAATAGGATTAACATAGTTGCTTGCTTCCAGGGTGAGTGAATCGCTCACTGAACTTATCGCTCTCTGGCCTAATCGCCACTTATAGACATACATCAGGGATCGTGGGTCATATTTTACAGCCTGCACTGGTAAATCTTCCCTTTGAATTACCTGCAAGCCCGTCGGGGTCAGTAGTCCAACCCCAGTCTCCCTGTGACATCCCGACCCATCAGATTTAAAGGACAATATTCCGATAACAAGAAGGAGAATTGGAGTGTTTCCCCATTAGTAGTTTCGCACAATAGAGGTGCAGAAAATCTCTCCCCCACCATGACTCCTGATACACCCATTGTGTTCAGGAACCTTTCACTCATCTTTATTTGTGTCAACTGTGTAAACTGGCTTAATTTAAGGACTGAATATGTTGCCCCTGTATCTACCAAAAAGGTAACTGATGTACCTTCCACATATAACATAGAGGTGAGCATTGACTTATAAGCATCACTGTGTTATTGGACATTGAGGTGTGACATGTCTCAGTGCCTGTAAGGTTAGTAGAAGAGATTAGCATAAGCGAGTCTTCATTGCCAAGCATAAAGGAAAGAGGCTTACCTGTACCTTGTGGGCTGCCCACCTCCACCTCAGCCTTCCCCTGTCAGTCACCCTGTCGCTCAGCCTCCAGGGCCGATTGGGGCTGTCTGTGTGGGCACTGTCTCACCCAGTGGTCCATTGCTCCACAAACAAAGTACCCGCCAGATCTACCTCTGCCAGCGCCACTTTCGCGGCCTCTTTTCCTGCAGCACCTTCCTCCAACGGCTGGGTGACCATCTTTTTTGCTATTTCATCCTTCATTCCATTGATGAAGCTGTTCCTCAGATGTGCTTCATACAGCGTGATTTCTGCTACCGTTATGTCTTCAGGTGGTCTCAGTCCACTTTGGTCATTATGGACTTCAGTGAGGCGCGTAAGGTACTGGGACATGGTCTCATCTTCTTGTTGTTTACACATTGCTTTTTAGTCATGTCCATTCACACTGGGAATGCCTCCCTACAGGTGGTTGCCAGCACTGCAATAAAAGCATTAACGTCTCCGTTCTCTTCTGCTTGTGGGTTGGCTGCTCTGGCATGGACATTTATGGCTGGCCAGGTATACTTCTCTTGGTCTTCTTGCTTCGATCTGTTGGGGATACGAGATGCTACCGGTGATTCAGGAGACCCTGAGGCGGGGCCGCTGACTTGGAACCTTCACCAGGCGGATCTCGTAGGGGAGGCTGTAGGTCTCGGAGGGCAGTCATCAAGGTCAGGGTCTGAAACAGACTTACGACACTGTACAGCTTCATTAGGTTGTTCTGCCACACGTGTCTGCATGTGTGCTGGTGTTTGTACGCGTATTTGATCTATCTTTTACTTAAATTTCCTTTCCCTGATATCAGCCTCAGCCTTCCACATGTCATAAGCACTCCAATTCACAGCTTCTATTTTTCTCTTCCTTTTCTCCTTTTCTCTCTCTTCCTACCTCGACCTCAACATTTCCAGCTGTCTTTTACTAACACTTCTTCCCTCCGGAAAACCACATTCCTTGATCCACAATTCTCACTGCTTCACAGACTCTGGGCCATGATTATTAAACATGTATTGTATTTTTGGTTGGCCATTCCAAGTCCTGTGTGGACTCTCCCTTTGTTTGCTCTTGCTGGAGCCCATTCTGAGTGTAAGTGGAAAAGTGTTCAGCTCTCTCTCTCTCTCTCTCTCTCTCTCTCGCGGTACCGTTATATTTTCCCTTTGACTTGCTTTTACCTCCGGAGGTCCCCTCTCACATTGGGCGCGTCCACCTCAATGCCTTGGTTTTCGTAAACCAAGAAACCACGTACCCGGTACATCTTAGGCGAGTCCAACTCAGCCAGTGGTGGTTCCAAGTCTAAAACCACCCTTAATCTTGCTGTCTCCTAAACACTCTTGAGACGGCAAGCCCCTTCCCTCGGGGTTTTACTCTAATACCGCGAGAGTTCACTGAACCCTTTTCCTGCTGTATTTATTCTCTTAGAATGAGTCTGTCTGCAGGATTACTTAACCCATGACTCTTACCCCGACCTTATTTGATTCTAAACCCCGACTCTAGGGTAATCCACAGATTCCCAGTCCTCTTACGCAAAAGGTCCAATTCAGCGCTCGAGATGAAGTGAAAGACCTTCAAGGCGCTGGCGCCTGCACCTCCTGGGAATCTCCAGAATCCCACCCAGTCACGGGGTCCCAGGACGAGCCCCCAAGTTTACTGTCGTGGAAATTAAATCGACTTGACTCATCTATTAGCAAGAGCAAAGAAGTTACCTCTGCAGAAGTGACTCCAGTACACAAATGCTAGATGCCTTCATGTAAAGGAGTGCCTTAACATGGTACTGACACTTGCTTTATTCTGTTTCTTATCACGCTCTCAAGAGCGAATCCCCTAGTCTTAGCCATAGCAGTTCTTTAGCTTTTGCTGAGTTTGACTATCGCAAGGTCGAGTTGAATGTTTACAGAATTCAAACAGAGATAAGGTGACTACAGGCCTTCATCAAAGTACTGTTTAACACTTACAGCATTACGTTAAAGAAAAGCATTCTGTTTCAAATTTCACAGTAAGTGGATAATTAATTTCACAGTAAATGGATAATTTTCTATTACAGCCATCTAGTTTTTCTCTCTGGCATTACAAGATTGAAAACATGTATTTGAATGAGGTGAGATTAGGTCATAATGGCATGTAAATACACACAACTAGGCCTCTCACTGCTTGCTGGCAAACTCTCGTCTTACCATTCACAATTTGGCTGCATCATCAGACATTTTTTCTCGACATTGAGAATCTTATCACTGCCATCTCACCTTATTTTTCCAACTGACTCACCATTACCCACATTATTCAGTGTTGGGATGATTCCACCATAATGTCATCTTTCTGTGATTATGTTAATTAAGCTGAATGCAAGTAACACACTCTAAATAGGACTACTGATTTAAAATTATTCCAGACCTTCTTTGCTTAATATCTAAACTAATGCATTTGAAACCCTAACAAGCTTGACTCATAAATGAACATTTTACTCTAACATTATTGAAAACATATTTCTCAAATTCCACATTAAAACTCAGAGCAAATTTTTAACATGCATCAAAAAGATTATAATTTATGGTACCAATAAAACATTGTGACATCTGTTTATAGGAGTAAATTACTGCAATTGCAGGAATCTGTACAAGACAACAAATGCTGGAGATCACAGTGGGTCAGACAGCATCCATGGAGAGAGAGCAAGCTAATATTTCCAGTCTATATGACTCTTCTTCAGATATAATAATGCACTGTGCACTGTGACCTCCAGCATTGGTTGTTTTCAGGACATCTGATTATAGTTGTATTATCCTCCCAGCTGCCATTAAAACTGGACAAGTCAGACCTAATATCACACCTAGTTTGATCGATCCTAAATTTATATTTTTTCTCTGGAGGTCAGTTACATTTACAAGAAGTTGCCTTGTTTAAAACAAATATATGTTTAAAACAAATATCAAAATACTTACTAAACCAAAGAAAAGGAATCATACTAGACAAAACAAAATGTTGAGAAGATTTCATTATAGACATCATAAAATGTTCTTTTTATCCAATATCCATAAGAACACTCAATATTTCCCATTATCTCGACATTAAGGCACTTTTCTCAGACTCAAACTGACACAGCTGCAATTAATCTCCTTTTGGCAAAATTTTGTGCAGTTACAAGATGCTTTTTCCATTCTTCTGGTATCACTCTCCAAGACAGTAAAACTGGAATAACTGCCCAGAGGCGAGTGTCCCATTACCAAGTCACCCTTTCTTTACTCATACACAATACACTGGCTGTGGCCAGCCAGCTCAGAGTCAGTCCTGTCACAAAGCTGGTCCCCTTTTCCTAAAAGCCTTTCCTTTTCTCAAGGATACTGTGTCCTTGATTTTTTTCAGAAGGGTCGTAAGGGGGCCAGGCTATGATTAGACTGTTTTAGTACAGAGATGAAAAGGATTTTGAGAGGCCTTTTGTTTATATGTAAACAGATGAGACTTCAGACCAAAGTGGTCATGTTTTAGAAGTGACCTGTATAATGAAAGGGGAGTGGTCAGCTCTCTAGCTGAACAGTTCAGTCCAGAACTACGTGGGAGTTCAACAGTGAGCTATGTGGAAACTCTCTCTTTCTGCCCTTCTAACTTCAACCTGTAAGCACCTATTCTATTTTTCTTACTGGTCTTTAAGGGGGTTTGCTTATTGGGACTGTTGCATATATTGGAACAGCATAGTTAAGACTAATTTGGATAGATTGAGTTCTGTAGGGATTCTTCATTCTGTTTGTTTTGTTTCATTGTGTAATTTTGTGAATAAATTTCTGTCTGTTTTAAAATCTAGTTGTCAACCTCGCTATCTTACTCTGGGTAATTTTCACTGTACACTTACTGAAACAAATTGCAAAGTAATAGTCTGGGTTGTCTGCTCAAGAATGTTTTGAGTGGTCTGGCATAGTCCATAACACTCCCCTGAACTGAGGAGATTCTAAATGTTCTGGTTATATATTTTTTCTAAATTCCCTGTTTATAATTATTATTTATTTTTCTTTTCCCTCCCTACACTACTGCCAAACAGCAGTAGTGCTTACTTTTCCCAATGAGTGTAGAAAGCGTTATTCATATTCCACCACCAGGAGGAAAGGAAATATTTGAGTGGCCAGTAACAAGCAGAGCCCCATTATCTCCTGGTTATACCTTTTTTTTGTCAGTCCCTTGAACTGAGGAATTCCCCTGTTTATATTTTTTCTTTTTTTTTCTTTTTGTTTTGTCATGTACGGACAGGTGGAGAAACAGTGAGTACAGAAAACCCACTGACATTCCACCACCAGGAAGAAAGGAAACACCCGAGTGGCCCGTGACAAGCAGAGCCCCGTTATCTCCTGATTATATATACTTTGTTCTTTTTTCTCTTAGCACCAGTGGTGGTGGTGGCTGCTTGTGCAGCTGAACACAGCTCGGTGAAAGAAAAGTAAATTAAAATACAAAAACAAAGAAGAAAAAGGAAGGCAAATGTCTCCCTCATCCAGAGAAGTAACTTTTTCCTGCAGTACACTGGCTGTGGTCCTGAACTGAGGCAATACTAAATCTCCTATTAATATATATTATCTTTCCTTTTATCAACCCCCACACTACCGTCTAACAGTAGTGGTGCTTATTTTTCCCCAGCACCCATGTCGTGTGTGTAGGTGTAGGACACAGTAGCAAAAACAATGAGTGCAGAAAACTGTATTGACATTCCACCACCAGGAAGAAAAGAAATACAGAAGAGACCAGTGACAAGCAGTGCACCTGGCTATATTATCTTCTGGCTATTTTTAAAAAAATGCTTTTTATTTTATGAAATGGTACAAAATTCAAACAGTTAACAATACACAGTAAGCAGCAGTTTACAAGACACAGCACTTAACAGGGAAAGGGGCAGCAGTGCCAAACCGCAAACACAGCTCCAATTAGGTTAACAGGGAAATGAGGGTGAACCTCAAATCCCACCTTACCTTATCAAAAAGCAAACAGTAACACAAACTCACACAAGACCGTCCAATCAAACAAACAATAAAACAGCACATAGAGCACAGACACCCCTGGCAACCCAGCAGACCATCCCTTCCTCCCACCTTCCTGTCACAAGGCAGCCCACCCCCAGCCCTTCCGACTCTCTGTCCGCACTGACACACCTGCCGGCCACCTCAAGGACAACCCGTCCTGTTTCCCCCACACCCCCGTCCTCATTTTTAAATTTTGTCAGTCCCCTGGTTATATTTTACTTCC
The DNA here is from genome assembly GCF_004010195.1 of Chiloscyllium plagiosum. Lineage (NCBI taxonomy): Eukaryota > Metazoa > Chordata > Chondrichthyes > Orectolobiformes > Hemiscylliidae > Chiloscyllium > Chiloscyllium plagiosum. Next base: position 156,151,300 of record NC_057710.1, on the reverse strand, counting down.
TTTTTTTATCTTCTGGTTATACATTTTTTATAAACCCCACACACTACTGCTGTGTGGGACACAGTGAAGAACAATAGCTGTTTAAATCTTTATTTATATTTCACAACCAGGAAAAGAGCCGGCTTTGGCATTCCTGCTGCTCTTTCACCCTCCCCTAACCCCCACATCTGGAAGTATCAGATTTAAACTGGTGTGGAGTTTTCTCCCCATCAGCAACTCTGCTGAAGCTATCCCCGTTGTTGTATGAGGGGTTGTCCTATAATTGAACACGAACCGGGACAGTTTGGTATCTAGTGAAGCTGTGGGCTGCTTCTTTAAGTCTGCCTTCAATGTTTGGACCACTCTTTATGCCAGAACATTGGGTGATGGATGGTATGGAGCTATCCTTATGTGCCAAATGCCATTTGACTTTAGGAAATACACAAATTCACTGCTGGTAAATGATGTCCCATCGACCATGACCAATACTTCTGAGAGTCCCGTGTATCGTGAACAATACTCGCAGCTTCTCGATCATCATCCTTGAGTTTGCCAAATGATCTTTATGCATCATCAACCACTTTGAATGGGCATCCACCATGACCAGGAACATTGAGCCCATGCAACCGACTCCAGGGTTTACCTGGCCATTCCCAGCAATATGGGGCCGCTGCCATTGGCAATTGTTGTCCTTGTTTGCACTCTGGGCACTGTCCTACCAATGCAGCTTTGGTGACATCCAACTCTGGCCACCAGGCATAGCTTCTTGCTAGCTTTTTCATCCCAGAAACCCCTGGAAAACCCTGGTGGAGTTCTGCTGGTATCTGACAGTAATCTTTACTTGAGAAAATCATTGATGTTCCCCACAGTAGTATGCCGTCCTCTACGGTGATCTGGTCTCTCCGGGTCCAAAGAGGTTCCGATTCTGGTTATAATGGCCCTTTTGTTTCTCACACTACCACTAGCTGTTTTAGTTTCACTAGGATAGGTGCTTTTTGTGTCCAGTCAGATATTGTCAGCTGTGACTGGAAGAGTGTCCAGGAAGTTTAAACCAAAACGGACTCTTCCATGGGAGGCACCACTGATGGAGTATCTGTGTGTGGGAGGTGACTCAAGACATTCACATTAGCCACTTGGTTTCCTGGACGGTGTTCTAACTTGTACTTATACACGCTGAGAATAAGGGCCCAACACTGAATTCTACCGCAAGTTCGAGACAGCACCACCTTGTCTTCATTCAGTAACCCTAGCAGGGGATTGTGACCTGTTACTATGACAAATTCCCATCTATAAATGGTACTGGTGGAACATCCTCACACCAAATATGATCACCAGATCTTCCATCTCTATCTGGGCATATTTGCATTCAGCATCGGCCAAATTCTGGGAAGCTTACACAACTGGGTGTTGCTCTCTGTTGGGCCACCGGTATGTCAACATGACCCTGATACCCATATGGGGAGGCGTGGCAGGTCAGTGCTAGCTCTCGCTTCAGATCATATCGGGCCAACTCCTTAGATGTTACATACGATATCACATCCCTCAGGCAGTTGTCATCAAAAATCCAGATACAGATCTTCCCAGTTCTCTAACAGCCAACTAAAATTGTTAGCGTCTCAGAATTAGAGGACGTTTGGGGTCGCAATATTCCTTTACCAATTCTGGAAGGTTTTAGTGTCTGGTGCTTCTCGGAAAATTAAGTCCCTGATAACCAAAAATGCTATGGGTCCACAAGCAGTCAGAAGGATTATTCAGTCCTTTTCATCTGCCCCAGTGTCATTTGCTTGGAAAAAATATTGCCTTCTTTCCACATGCTGGGCCCAGTCTTTGATGTTAGAATTCGAATGAGTCTAGCTGCCCAAATACAGGCACGATGCCAGAAATGCTTACCCCAACTCCAAGATGACTGTTACAAGCATATTGGCATGTAATGTCTTCTCCTGTCACCACTGAAATAGCTGCACAGAGGCCAGTATTCCGTCACCAAGTCCTCCGTTATTCACTTGTGCACAGTACATTGGCTGTGGCCGGCCAGCTCAGAGTCAATCCCCTGAACTGAGGAGATTCTAAATCTCCTGTGCATTATTTTACCAGATCATAGGCATCTCTGTCATTAGAGTTAGAGGGACAGGTCATGATTTAACTTTTCTATGTGCCTCTCAGGTTAAGAAGGAGAGTTCTTTGTGGTAACCTCAGCCAGTAGTGAGAGTTGAACCCGCTCTGTTAGCATCACCATGCTTTGCAAGCCAACCATCCAGCCAACTGAGCTAAACTGACCCCATGTCTTATAAGGCGAATGTGATAACCAATACACTACAGAAACACAACATCGCCATTTATTTTTTTTAATTCAACATTACACAAATTGACAATACACATGACACACTAATAGTTAACAGTCAAAAAAAACTACAAAGAAATGGGTTTTCAAAAACACGTCTCAAGTCCCCCAATAAACAACAGGAAAATCAGTACACAGAACCAACAAAATAAACCACATCACAATCTTCCAAATAAGAACACTCAGCAAACAGCTGAAAGACAGTGTATAAAAGGAAACTCACACTCCAGCGCCCCCAGCAAAACTAACTCTGCCCAGAGATATACCAAATGCAATGCACATATGGAAACACAGTTTCAATCACAAATTACATAACAAGGTACAGTGCAAACGTGATATACGCCTAAGCATACAGTGCAAACCGCCAGGGGACAGAGTCCCCTCATGAGGCAGAGTCCACTCACAAAACGGGGGCTTGCCACCCGACACAGGGGTCATTCCCAGAGTCTGCCATCTGACCCAGAATCCACTTTCCAAACTGGAACCGGCCTCCGACAGCAGGATTCACTTCTGACGATAGGTTCTCATCCCGTTGGCAGGGTGCACACTCTGCACATGAAGGCCTGGCTCTCCCATGAGGTCCAGTCCACCCACACCGCCACAATCCACACCCAGAGGCCAACGAATAGGCCTCCTCGATGTCGTCAGACCCACCAGGGAGATTCAGTCCATGTACAGGAATCGAGGCTGGGCATCCCCTACTTACATTGGTCAACCAGGGCTTCCTGATTGGCCCAGGTTAACAACCCCAGACAAGGATCTTGTAGTCAATCAGATCCATCTGGTTCCAATCACTACAAAAACAAACTACAAACTAAACTCACAAAAGGTCAGAGCAATAAACATGAGTTCCTGAACCCAGTGTGTAGTGCATCACTCCCTCTGGTGTACATCACACAGACTGATTGGCTTTCTAGATTGTTCTGTTTCTTTGTGCCACTTGATCTTTGTTACCTGACAAAAGTACATCTTTTCTTAATACATTGAATTGTTAATTTTTCCCGCTCTTTTGACCTTCAGACTTCTTAGTATCACATGCAAAACAACTCGACAAGATTAAATTGCAAAAATGATGAACCAAGCTTTTCCTTTACCTAACACACAAAATCGAATTTAAACTAAAAGGTATGCATTGTCCATGAGGACCTGGTGGAATCAGCATCATAGGACATCAAAGGAATTGCCCAGGCCAGGAAATTGTAGATTCCAATGAGCATTTAATAGGTGGCCAATACAGCTAAAAAAGATTTCCAAGATAAAGGGTGGCACGGTGGCTCAGTGGTTAGAACTGCTGCCTCACAGCACCAGGTGCCTGGTTCAATGCTAGCTTTTGGTGACTGTCCATGTGGAGCTTGCAAGTTCTTGCTGTGTCTCTATGGGCTTCCTCTGGGTGCTCCAGTTTCCTCCCACAATCCAAAACTGTGCAGGTTAGGTAGTTTGATAACGCTATAGTGCCCAGAAATGTGCAGGCTCGGCTGGTTAGCTACGGAAATGCAGGGAATAGGTAGGATGCTTTATCGGATGGTTGATTCAGACTTGATGGGCCAAATTATCTCTTTCTACAATTCAGGAATCTATAATTCGAAGGTTAGTTTCCTAACTGTAAGAGGATCTATTCTAACATCAGTATCACCTAATCGTTCTTCAAAACACTGAGCAACCAGCCTTTTTTTCAGGTCCATCAGCAAGTCCATTTTTAGTACAAATGTACTTATATGACAAAGCTGTTCATCACTTACCTGAGAATCAACTCCAAACTTGCTCCAACTATCTAGTTGCCTTTAGTTTGCATCTTTTATTACTTTATCCTCAGGTTTATCAGTCGCCACCCAAACTTCACACCATAGAATAGAATCTCTACAGTGCAGAACCAGGCCATTCGGCCCTACAAGTCCACACCCACCCTCTAAAGAGTAACCCACCAAGACCCATTCCCCTACCCTCTTAGTCTACATTTCCCCTGACTAATGCACCTGAACACTATAGACAATTTAGCATGGCCACTTACCTAACCTGGACATCTTTGGACCAGAGCACCAGGAGGAAACTCATGCAGACACGGGGAGAATGTGCAAACTCCACACAGTCACCTGAGGCTGGAATCTAACCCGGGTCCCTGATGCTGTGAGGCAGCAGTGCTAACCACTGAGCCACTGTGTCGCCCCCTCATGATGAAAGACGTCCACATCTAGTGTTGTTTTGATTCTATTTCTTATTTCAGTTTTTATTTCACTGTCCAATCTGTTCAGGTTAGTCTCTGATTCCATATGCAGGACTATTGCTGTGAGATCTGTTCTTTCTCTGGTATGTGATTGATATAAGAATCAAGACACATTAAATACTTGATGTACTTTCTTACTTTCTACTATTTCATTTCATTTTGCTCATCCTGAGAATCGCCTTTTGGCATCTGGCTGAACATTCTTCCAATGTCGAAAGTTGTCAGTAGCTTTCCTTCACTTCCAACAATTGTCACATCCCTTGACTCACTGACCTCCACGAGAATAAATGTCACCTGAGTACTCACACAGAGTGATCACATCCAAGGCCAATTGCCCAGTCACATGATTCATCATCACTTCCATTATCTGGCCAGCTCTTGTCACATTCTCTCCCTCAGGGCCTTCATCACAAATGAACACTTGACAAACAAGGTGACCCATTTACTTGCATCAGCTGCTCAGAAACCAAGATAATGTAATTAGTTCCAACGAATAATGAAGAATGAATTTTGACAGTTTGATGTTGATGTTTGGTATATACTGTCTTACTATGATAATCTATCACTGAGTGAGGGCTTCTCTATCCTCTGTGCCTGTCTCTTTTAAATGGCACCAAATCTCCTGAATTGAATGATGCCTCAGATGGTTTTGATGCTTCAATGCCCTCTGAATTATCGCCAAGGTCTCAATCAGAACGGAAGCTGGTTTCCCTGCACATAAAACACTCAAATGGATAGATAAACTGGAAATAATATGCAGTTTGATTATTGCAGAGCAACTAATTGATAGGGACTATATGCTCTAACCATCTGAAGCAAATTCTTGATGGGAACTGGTCTTGCCAGGGCAGTTGTCAGCTTGCAGTCTGGTTGATCAGCTAAACGTTCTTTTAGCATGTTATCGATCAACTCACAATTCGTTTCACTTATTGTAGAAATCTGCCACAGTTATTACTATGTTTTCACTTGTCTCTGAACTTATTATTGGCACATTCCCATCCATCATCAGTCTGAAACTTTGCTGGTATCCCAAATGGATGCCTCTACATTCATTTGTGATTTTGTCGATAATAACCTTTTACTAAGTATTTTGTAGAAAGCTTAAATCTAGTCATCAAGTCCATAAAATGTAGAATAAAAAAAAGTCTGGCTTTGTCCCATACTTTTAAAATTATGGCAACTCTCTTGTTGAATCAAAGTTTACAATAGGGCACGGCAATGTCCAATACATTTTACAGAACTTTACATTTTTCATTTAGCTTTTCTATTGCTCTCATAGGCCCTCTGACTACAATTGCTTCTTATTGTCAGTTGTTTAAGCTGGTGACTGATGGAAGGCTGGAGGAGCAAGTGGTGGTTAGAAGTCACCACCGCACTGACTTTCATACTGGGAATTGTTGCTATCTATCTAGCACATTGGGAGAGTGGGAAACTATGTATCAATGGAATGAGATGGTGTCACAATGAGAATATTACTATACACTGTAATAGGTCTCTCACTGATCACTGGGAGAATCTTGTCTTGCCTTTCAGTATTTGGCTGGAAAATGGGCCTTTTTGGTTTTAATATTGGGAAGTTCCTCATACAATTCTCTCCACTTACTTGCCATTGTCCAGGCTGGAAGATACTGACCTTTGTAATTTGCAACAAATGGCAAAAAGGCTTAAGAAAACCTATCATCCAGGATTAAAAAAAAAACAAGATGCAGACATATCTGAAATACTTAACTTTCAATCATTTCCAGGTCAATCTTTACCACATTTCCTGCTCCCTCCTGCCCACTCAGTCACAAAAGATTGAACTCTGGTGAGTGGAAAATCCCATACTTTATTAATTTATTCATCAATATGGCAATAACTGCCAAAATCTGGCTCTACTAGTGGGGTTGGGAGGGGAGGGGAAGGAATCAGTTCATTTGGTTCAATGGCTGGTTTGTAGAGTACGGTGGCACTGCAGTGTGGGTTCTAATTACTAGACCAGTTGAGGTTACCATGAAGGACCCTCCTTCTCAATATTGTCCCTTGTTTGAGACATGATGACCCTCAATGAGAATAACCTCCATTGGCACTATCAGACTTTGAGCAGATCTAGCAACTCAAGAGTGGACATCCACAAGGCACTTTGGGCTATCAACAGCGGCAGAACTGTACTCCAGCACAATCTGTAACCTCATGGCCCAACATATCCCCCACTCAACTATTCCCACCAAGCCAGGGGTTCAGTCTTGGCTCAGTGAAAAGTGCAGGAAGGCATGTCAGGAGCAGCATCAGGCATACCTGAAAATAGCATGCCAATTTGGTGGATCAAGAAAACAGGACTATTTGTGAATCAATTAACAGCAAGTGATCGACAGAGCTATGTGACTCCAATGGGATCAGATCTAAGCTCTGCACTCTCACCGTCTGAATGGTGGTGGACAATTAAACAACTCACTGTAGGAGGAGGCTCCACAAATATCGCCATTGTCAATGATGAAGGAGCCCAGCACATCAGTGCAGAAGATAAGGCTGAAGCATTCACGGCAATCTTCAGGCAGAAGGACCAACTGGATGATCAGTGATCTCCAGTGGTCTCCAGCATAACAGATACCAGTCTTCATCTAATTCAATTTACTCCACATGATATCAAGAAATGCTAGGGACACTGGATATTGCAAAGGTATGACCCCCCTGACAATATTTCTGCAATAGTATTGAATATGTGAGCTCCAGAACTTGCCGCTCCCCTAGCCAAGCTGTTCCAGTACAGTTCCAACACTAGCATTACCCGACAATCTGGAAAATTGCTCAGGTACATAGAAATCATGACAAATCTAACCCAGCCAATTACTGCCCCATCAGTCTATTCTTGATTGTCAGTAAAGTGATGGAAGGCATCATTAACAGCACTATTAAGCAGCACCTGCTCAACAATAACCTACTCAGTGATGCCCCATTTGGGTTTCCCCAGGGACACTCAGCTCCTGACTTCATTACAGTCTTGGTTCAAACATGGACAAAAGAGCTGAATTCCAGAGGTGACCGCCCTTGATATTAAGGTTGCATTTAATCGATTTTGGTATCACAGAGCCCTGGCAAAACTGGAATCAATGTGTATCAAGGACAAACTCTCCACTGGTTGGAGTCATATCTGGCAAGTAGGAAGATGGTTTTCATAATTGGAAATCAGTCATCTCAGCTCCAGGACATCTCTGCAGGAGTTCCTCAGGATAGTGTCCTAAGCCCAGCCATCTTCACCTGCTTCATCAATGACCTTCCTTCCATCATAAGGTCAGAAGTGAGGCTGTTCGCACACTGTTCAGCACCATTCGCAACTCCTCAGATACTGAAGCAGTCATGTTCAAATGTAACAAGATCTGGATAATATCCAAGCTTGGGCTGACAAGTGGCAAGTACTATTTGTGCTGCCAGGCAATGACCATCTCCAATCCAACCACCTCCCCTTGTCATTCAATGGTGGTATTATCATTGAATAACCTACTACCAATACCCTTGGGGTTACCATTGACCAGAAACTCAATTGGACTTGCTGCATAAATATGATGGCTACAAAAGCAGGCCAGAGGTTAGGAATACTGTGGCAAATTCCTCACCTCCTGACTCTTAAAGCCTATCTAACCATCTACAAGCCACAAGTCAGGAGTGTGATGGAATACTCCCCACTTGCCTGGATGGGTGTAGCTCCAACAGCACTCAAGAAGCTTGACACCATCTAGGACAAAGCAACCTGCTTGATTGGCTCCCATCTTCCAGTTTCTGCTTCACCTTAGTGATATGCTCTTCTCAAGTTTCTGTGCACATCCTTCAAACCATCATCCTAGCACCTTCAGATAATCTGACCTGACGGTGAAGAGGATAAAGGATCAGGGGTCCAGTTGCCAAAGAACACAGCCTGGCTCTTGGCTCGACTTGGCTTCGAAGGCCAGCTCGGTGCTTACCAGTCTGCCCACTGACAGTGGATCCGAGCAGAAAATGTCAATGTCATCCATGTACATGATTGTCTGGAATAGTCACCCCTCTCAGGCTCACTTCCTTCCTGATGGACTCAGCAAAAGGCTCTATATGACAACGAACAAGGCAGCAGAAAGAGTGGGCAGCCCTACCTGACTTCAAATCTTGGATCGGGAAACTTTCTGATTCCCAGCCATTGTTTGAGACTGTGCTATTGATGATGATGTGGAGCAGTCAGATCGATTTGTGAATTCCTTCCCCTAAGCCCATTTTGGAGAGCAAATCCCACATGTAGGTGTGCGATATCCTGTCAAAGGCCTTCTCCTGGCCCAGGCTGATGAGGCAGGCGTCCATTCCACCCCTGTCCGACACATAGGCAATTAGATTAGATTAGATTAGATTACTTACAGTGTGGAAACAGGCCCTTCGGCCCAACAAGTCCACACCGCCCCGCCGAAGCGCAACCCACCCATACCCCTACATGTACCCCTTACCTAACACTACGGGCAATTTAGCATGGCCAATTCACCTGACCTGCACATCTTTGGACTGTGGGAGGAAACCGGAGCACCCGGAGGAAACCCACGCAGACACGGGGAGAACGTGCAAACTCCACACAGTCAGTCGCCTGAGGCGGGAACTGAACCCGGGTCTCTGGCGCTGTGAGGCAGCAGTGCTAACCACTGTGCCACCATGTATCCCTGAGGAATGTGAGGCTGTCAGCGATCTTCCAGTACAGCATAGATTTGGTTGAGGTGAATCAATGATCACAGAGCAGACCTGATCTGGTTGGTGATGACCTGAAACTGAATTTTGTAAGACACTTTCAACATTGAAATTGTTTGTCAATTTCTAATTTCCGCCCCCTTCCCCTTCCACTTGTAGATAAGGGTAATGATACCTTTCCTCATGGACTCATACAAGCAACCAGAAGCATACTGTCATCCATCTCCAGCAGATCCTGGCCAATCACGTCCTGCAAAGCTGAATGTGACTTGGTCAGTAAGCTGTCGCTTCCAGGAGTTTTAATTTTCTCCAAGAGACTTGAGGGCATTGATTAACTCATCCAGAGCTAACAGTTGGTCATCGCAGATCTCCGTGATAGAGGACAGGAATCTGTCTCTGGGCTTTGTGTCGTTATGAATACCTTGTTGGCATTCTACCTGACCCTGGAGTAGAAGTGTGTAGGCAGTCATAGCACCATCCAGGATGACATTTGGTAACTTATGAGTAATTTTGTGATCAATTTGTAAATTATAAATTTTTATATGTTTTAAAGCAAGTCTGTATAGCAGGATGTCTGAGAAAACATCACAGCAGTTACAAATTTCCTTACCTGCAATATAACTTTTTCATTGGAAAATGATTAGACAACATACCCTGTGGATAAAAACTTTTTGTAAAATATGACAAGTGAAGAGTGACATAAAACAATGAGGAAGAAGAAATAAAAATCTATCATCATGGAGGAAGACAATAAATTAGCACAAAGTTAGAAGTTAAAGAAAAAAAGATGTTCCTAAAAGACATTTTATTAATTATCTACAATATTATATGTTAATGACCTTAGGTCAGATTGTACACCCAGTTAACCTTTCCACTATAAATTTTCTTGTCCATGGTTTCAATGGGAACTGCATAGATTAGCATGTTAGAATTATTCCCTTTTACTAATGATGGCAATGTATCACATCAGTCATATGTGTCCAAAGTCCTTTGCCTGTACTGCTGAGAATTTCAATATTTCAACAAAATTGAAAACCAACAGTCCCCTGCATGTTGCTATTTAAATGATAACATTACGTCAGAATATGATTGTCATACTTTGGGACTTCTGACCATAGAACCACAGGGGACTTCTGTGTAATATATGGTGAAAGAAAACTCAAGCTAAACTTGACAAATGGGATTAAATTTGCGTTAAAATCGCTGGGAAGAAGGAAAATCGTTAGGAAACTCAATGATAACACAAGCAGGTTTTCATAGAGTCGCAAACAGGTTTATATAGAGAAAGCAGTGATGGCTCTCCCCTATAATAAAAGGTTAGAAATGCTCAACTGGGCACTCAGCTTGTTTAGGTCAATCACCTATCAATGGTCTTCTTTTTATAAGATACTCCTTAAAACCTAATTCCTTGACTAAACCTTGAGTCGGCTCTTGAAGTATTGTCGTCTCTGGATTAGTGGCATGCTGTGGGACATTTTCTTATCTTAGAAATGTCATAAGTGAAAGCAGTTTAAGTTGTTCTGAAGTTAGAAATCACACAACGCCATGTCATAGTCCAACAGGCTTATTTGGAAGTTCTAGATTTCGAAGCGCTGCTCGTTCACCTGGTATTGTGTGACTTTTGACATTATCCACCCCAGTCCTACACCGGCACTTTCACATGTTGTTCTGAGGTGTTCATCCTACTGAGTAGTTAAAATAAATATAGCATTTTCAAGTCTCATCTTACCAAACACTTGTTTGGTCTACCTACAGTGTAATTTACCAGTGCATGTCCAAATTTGTAATAATGATAAACACGAGGAGAGAATGTATACATTTAAAATTGAGATTGAATTGTATCTGTTCATCATGGCTCAAGTATTCACCACTTCATAAAACTGTTTGACCTGAAGACAACATTTCAGTTTGTTTTTTCAATAATCAATCAATTTTATTTGATTTGAATTAAGGAAATATCATAACTGGCTGTATACTGTATATCACCACAGTTAATGAAGGAAATTAAAAATCTTTTCAGTAGGCATCCAATAATCAACAATGCTTGCAAAGTGCTCCATACCAAGATGAAGTTGATGTATGACATTACTTTAAGAAGAGCATTAATTAAACACATACTTCGCTAAGATGTTACAATTCATAAGCAACAAAATGCACAGGCTTCTGATGTCATGCCAGAGCAGGTGACTGAGTCTACATCAAGTTTCATCAAAGCTCTACTGAAAATTACAATAATTCTGTGTCAGTACTACAAAGAATAAAAGGGTTTCTGTCATAAGCATTTTTGGCTTGATCATTCTAGAATTCTTAAATTAAACTAATTTCCCCCAGCACAGTTAAACAACTAAAGCTTTTAAATAATAGTTATACATTGAAAGGTTTCCCTCTTCTGCAACATCTGTCAAGTGACGAAAGGTCTTTTTGATGAAACTGGATAATAGAACTGAGCAATTAGACTGTTTTTTGTGACTAGGAGAAAGTGAGGTCTGCAGATGCTGGAGATCAGGGTCGAGAGTGTGTTGCTGGAAAAGCCCAGCAGATCAGGCAGCGTCCGAGGAGCAGGGGAATCGATGTTTCACGCTGGAGCCCATAACCCCTGATGAAGGGCTCTGGCCCAAAACGTCGATTCTCCTGCTCCTCGGACGCTGCCTGACCTGCTGTATCTCGTGACTGTAAGGTTCTGCTTGATGGGATGTGCATACAGGATTAAATTCAAGAGATGTCAGAAAGAGAAAGAGGATAGGTATTTACCTTGGAGATTGTGAATGATTGGAACAGAAATTACCTGCTCACTAAATTATAGATTAGCTAGATGATTGAAGGAAAGGTGAATACATGGGTATGGGAATGTGTTGAGTTCAGGGCATAGACTGGAATGAATAACTTTTCTAGTTCATTTGTGCGTTCTTTAAATATTTACCATTGCCCATGTCCTGTCATCCCTTTCAGTAAGGCTCCCCAGTTTATCGTAACTAGCTCATGTCTCATATATCAATACTGCCTTTATTTAAATTCAGGACCCGAGACTCAGAAACAACTATATCATTCTCCACCTTAATAAAGAATTTTATCCTGCTTAGTCACTTTTCCCTAAGGGTCCACACACAAGTTTATCAATTATTTTCAACCCATTACACAATACCCAGGTCAAGGATTGTCTTTCCTCTAGTTGATTCCTCAACATATTAAAACTATCGCATATGCACTCCAAGAATTCCTCTTCTATGGTATTGCTATTCATTGGATTTGGCCAATCCATATGCAGATTGAAGTCATCACTGATTACAACTGTAATGTTATTACTTGCATCTTTAATTTCCTTTTCAATGCTTTCCCTAATATTAGTACTACAGTTTGAGCGTATATGTACAACCCCTCGTATTGTTTTCTATCTCTTCTAAGATCAACCCATTCAGATTCTATTTCACCAGAGCTAATCTTCTTCTATTATTGCATTCATTTCATTCTTAATCAGCAATGCTATGCCACATCCTTTTTCCTTTTGTCAATCCTTTCTAAAAACTGAAAATCCCTGGTCACTCTGCAGCCACATCTGTAATCTCAACTACATTGTACCCCATTTAGATCTATTTGCATGAATAATTCATCCATTATATTGTGAATGCTAATGTTAAGGCACAAAGCTTTAAGGCTTGTCTTTTTAACATTCTTAGTCTCGTTCACTGTGGCCCTGCTCAACTCTGGCCCTTGAATTCTCTGGCCTATTGTTCTTCCTATTTTCCACTTGGTCTTTTCTTTTGGTCCTCATTTCGCCATCATCCATCTCTCTCTACAGGTGCTCATTCCCTGCCATTTTCGATTAAACCCTCCCCAACTGCATTGACAAATACATCCCCTTGGTCATTTGTTCCAATGCTGCTCAGGTGCCACTTTTTCCAATATCCCAGGAATCTGAAACTCCACCTTACACCATCTCTCCAGCTGTCTGTTCATCCAATAAATCCGACAGTTTCTACTCTGACAAGTACCTGACACTGGTCGAAATGTCAAGAGCTGTTCCCTTGACTATTGAGTCTCGTATTACTATAGCATTCCCACTCCTTTTGACACTGTCCAATGCATCAGAGCCATCTGTGCTGCAATGAGTTTGGCTACTGCCAGTTTTCTCTGAGAGGCAATTCCCCTCAAAGGGATAACTTACAGGGGATTTTTGCACTACTTGCCTAGTCCTCTCACTCTGTCTAGGGGTCACCCATTCCTTTGCTGTCTGTGCAGTTTTAGCCTGTGGTGTGACCATCTCTCTGTACCTGCAACATACAATACTCTCAGCCTCGCAGATGCTTCAATGTCCACAGCTGGCTTGTAGCTGCAGACAGTTCACGCACACATGTTCATCTGTGCACCACCATCACACGAGTTTCTCTGGGGTTCCGTTGTTTCTAGAGTTTTATTATTACAGAAGTACCCTGTTCCATCATTTTCAGATCCAAGGTGAACAACCTTACACTCACCTATATTGAAATTCATTTGTCACAGTCTAACCACATTAACTATTGATATCTCCTTGTACTCTTAAACATAAAAATTCCTGATCCAAAAGGGACGCATCCCAAATTGCTGAAGGACATAATATAAAGGATTCCAATATAATCTTTCAGTTCTCCTTGGCTGGCACAGTGGCTTTGGAGGAATGGAAAGCTGGAAATATTACACGTCTGATACTTGCTCTAAGGAGGGACGTATGATAAGCCAGGTAACTGTAAGTCAGTGTAATGTACACCTTCTGGAGGCCATAATCCAGAACAAAACTGTCACTTGAAAGAACGTGGGTTAATAAATATCATCCCCACAATTTTGTTCAAGATAAATTGTGGTCTGATTAGCACAATGTGAGTTATTTGTTGAAAGAACGAAAAGCGTTAACGAAGGTGGCGCAGCTGATCTTCCTTTATTGATACTTTCAAATAACTTTGATAAAGTATCACAGAATAGACTTGTTAGCAAAATTAAAGCCCACAAACTTGAAGAGGCTGTGAAACTGAAATTTATTCAAGGAACAGATAGCCATCATAGAATCTCTACAGTGTGGAAACAGGCCCTTCAGCCCAACAAAGTCCACCCTGACCCTCTGAAGAGCAACCTGCACAGACCCATTCCCCTTCTACTCTAACATTTACCCTCTGACTAATGCACCTAACCTACACATTCTTGAACACTATGGGCAATTTAGCACAGCCAATTCACCTAACCTGCACATCTTTGGATTATGGGAGGAAACCCACGCAGATACAGGGAGAATGTGCAAACTCCACACAGATTGTCACCCAAGACAGGAATTGAACCAAGGTCCCCAGCACTGTGAGGTAGCAGTACTAACCACTGAGCCACCATGTCATCCCAAGCCATGAGCAGTAAATTTTCAAAATGAGGGAAGTATGCAATTATGACTCCCAGATGTTGACATTAGGACCAATGTTCTTTTTGATATATATTAGTGACCTGAACTTGGGAATGAGAAATGTAATTTCAAAGCTGGCAGATGCCACAAAATGTAGAAATGAAATATACAGCAACCAGGAGGACATTGACAGACTGATCAATTGGGCAGCTACACGACAAATGGAATTTAAGAGGTATGAAGTCACCCAGTTTGGATGGAAAGGTTTTGATAGGCAGTATAAGCTAAATAGTGAAGTTTTAAATGTTCGTAGGAACAGAGAGACTGGGCTGGGAGTGGGGAGGAGAGGGTGGGATTTCACAGATTCAAATCTTTGAAGGTGGCAGTGCAAGTTAGTGACGTAGTTAATTTATTTTTAAATTGTTTTTGTAAGTAGAGGCATAAATAATAAATGAAAATAAACTCTGCTAAATTCTTATGAATTAATAGCTAAACCTTAGCTAGAATATTGTGTCCAATTATAGGGACTGCTTTTATTTGGAACCTTATCAAATGTTTATGGAAGTTCATATAAATAACATCCATAGTCACAGTCATGTCTGCCACAATAGTTGGCTCCTCAAAATATCAATGAGGACCACTTTACAGAACTTACTCTTTCCAAACCCAAACTAGCTGTTCCTGATCGATTTATCTTTATTCAATGCCCAATCACTGTGCTCCTAACAACATTGTCATGACTTTTCCATATTAGGCTAATAGACCGATAATTTATTTGTTTATCTCTCCCATCTTGCTACAACAATGGAAGACATTGTTTCCTAAGGTATAATTCCTGAAACAAGAGAGTTGTTTTATGAAGATTTTACCATTTACTTACCTGCTTCTTTTTATGTACTGGATGGAAACCATAATATCTTGGAAATGTGTTTGTTTTTAGGTTAATTATTTTTACTATTACCATTTCTTAATTTATTAAATTATATTAAATCTAATAAATTTCTCCACTTGCATTGCTTTTCATTTTCTTTGTACTTGTGGCATGGTGTCCTCACCTTTTCTCGTGGAAGGTAAAGCAATGCAAGCCCCTCTGACATTTCCTGATTTTAAATCACAGTATCATCTCTGTCTGCTTTTAGCCGAATGATTTTTTGTGAGGTGTATCGGATGTATTTTGCGCATGTGGTCTCATAATGGGACTGACCCTAGTACACCATCCACTGTGATCATGTATGGATACCATATTCTTGATAATGCTTGTACCTTGTTGACATTTGTGGCCTGGACCACACATTCTCCATTTCTTGCCAGAAGAGAAAGCCGGAGGGGGGAGGCTGGAGAGGGAGAAAAGGTGGAACTGGGTCCTCAGGAGAAGACGTTCTGCAACTCGTAAGGATGAGGGTTGACAATTGAAGGCTTTTAGAGGCTATGTATTCCAGGGGAAAGCAGAAAGGATGAGGACATACAAATAAAGCTAAGTAGTATCATTTCAAAAGAGGTGCAGGAATAGAGAGATCTATGGGTGTACTAAATCAGCCTTTGAAGTTGAGAAGACTGTTTAAAAATGATTACATCCTCTGCTTTATTAAAAGAGGTGTAAGAAGTTATGTTAAACATTTATAAACACTGCTTAGGTTTCACCTCTGATGCTGTGGCCAATTCTGAGTACCACAATTAAAGAAATATGTTAAGGCCTGAGAGAAGCTTTCGAGGAAGTTTACAAGAGCATTACTAGGGTGAAAGAGTTTGGTTATATGGAGCAACTAGAGAGGCCAAGATTGTTTTCCTTAAAAAAAAGAGTCTGTTCTGTATTCCTACTAATATGCACCCACTGCATTTATGGGCTATTTGCCAGACTTGACTTCTCCAATTTTCTCAGTCATCCCCAACTTTTTGCCCAATGTCAGTTATGGTTCAGTTGAGAACACGCTCACCTTAAAGTCAGGAGGTTGTCAGAGTATACTTCAAGATATGAACACAAAAATTAAAACTGGCACACCAGTGAGGGAATCCTGCAATGTTGGTGGTGCATGTTTTTCAGACGAGACTTAAATAAAGCTGCATCTGCCCTCTCTGATGGACATGAACACCTTGCACAATTACAAAGCTGGGGGTACTTTCCAGTTTCCTGGCCATTATTTATCCTTCAAATGACAACACAAAACAAAATTATCTGGTCATTATCGCGCAGATTTTTGGAATTTGCTACGTGCAAATTGACAAATTAATTTCCGAAATCATAGAACTGCTATAGTGCTGAAGGAGGCCATTTGGCCCATTGTATCAACATCAACTCTCTGAGTATTCTGACACAAACAGCTACTTTTTCCCCACATCCCCACACATTGTTTCTATTTAAAGAATCACCAAATGCCTTCTTGAATACATCAATTGTACCTGCCTCGACCACACTTCCGGGTAGTACATTCCAATCCAGGGCAACTTGTTGTGTGCAAAAGTTTTTCTAATCTCTATCTGCTTCTTTCAGGAAGCACTTTAAAGCCATGACCTCTATTTCTCAATCCTTTAGCAAGCAGCAGCAGCTTCTTTTATCTCCTCCACCCAGACATCCACAGGATTTTGAAATATTCTATCAATTCTCCACTCAGTCTTCTGTTCTCCAAGAAAAACAGTCCTAATTTCTCCAGGCTGTCATGACCCAAGGAAGAGAGGTTCATGGAAGTGTAGCAAGCAGATGATAATTATACCTGTGAAGATTCAAAGTAGAAACTGTTGTCAGATATGACTCTTGACCCACCCTGCATGAAGAAAGAACAGCATATAATGGAACCATGCACTGTGGTTATGTAGTGTCACATTTCTGCATGCAAATCTTTATGATTGCAGAAGATGTGTCTTGTTATATTTAAAGAAACACTTACCTTTTTATTTACCTGAATTTCCAACATATTTGACACATTATTTCTGCCGTCCTTGGTGAAGACAGAACCTGAATGTGTGTTTACTTGGTCTGTGCTCTCTTTGTTCCCCACAGGAATGACCCCAGATTCTGCTATATTTGTTTTCATTAATTTTTTTTCTCCTCACATATTTACAAAAACTTTTACAATCAGTTTACCTACAAGCTTACTCTCTTATTTTCCCCCTGTAATTAATCCTTTCCTGAAATCCAAAATGCTCCCAATCGTGCTGCTCTTTTTGGTCATTCTGAAAGCCTCTTCCTTGAATCTAATTTCCTTTATTAGCCATGATCAGACCACCTCCAGGCACTCTTTAAATGTTTGCCATTGTCTATCCACGGTCACCCCTTTAACTTCTGGAATCATAGAGGTGTACAGCACGGAAGCAGACCCTTCGATCCAACTTGTCCATGCTGACCAGATATCCGAACCTAATCTAGTCCCATTTGCCAGCACTTGGCCCAGAACCTTCCAAATCCTTCTTAATCATATACCCATCCAGATGCCTTTTAAATATTGCAATTGTACCAGCTTCCACCACTTCCTCTGGCAGCTCATTCCACACATGCACCACACTCTGTGTGAAAAAGATGCCCCTTAGGTCTCTTTTATATTTTTCCCCTCTTACCCTAAAGCTATGCCCACTAATTTGAACACTCCACCCCAGGGAAAAGACCTTGTTTATTTACCCTATCCATGCCCCTCATGATTTTAGAAACCTCTATAAGGTCACCCCTCAGCCTCCGAAGCTCCTGGGAAAACAGCCCCAGGCTATTCAACCTCTCCCTATAGCTCAAATCCTCCAACCCTGGCAACATCCTTGTAAATCTTTTCCAAACCCTTTCAAATTTCGTAACATCTTTCCATTAGGAAGGAGACCAGAACCAGAATGTCCTGTACAGCCGCAACATGACCTCCCAACTCCTATACTCAATGGTCTGACCAATAAAGGAAAGAAAACCAAACACCACCTTCATTATCCTATCTACTTGCGACTGTATTTTCAAGGAACTATGAACCTTCACTCCAAGGCCTCTTTGTTCAGCAACACTCCTTAGGACCTTACCATTAAGTGTATAAATCCTGCTCTGATTTGCTTTTCCAAAATGTATTTATGTGAATTAAACACCATCTGCCATTGGCCCATCTGATTAAGATCCTGTTGTAATCTCAGATAACCTTCTTCGTTGTCCACTATACCTCTAATTTTGGTATCAACTGCAAACTTACTAACTATACCTCCTATGTTCACATCCAAATAATTTATCTAAATGATGAAAAGTAATGGACTCAGCACCGATCCTTGTGGCACTCCACTGGTCACAGGCCACCAGTCTGAAAAACAATCCTCCACCATCACCCTCTGACTTCTACCTTTGAGCCAGTTCTGTATCCAAATGGCTAGTTGTCCCTGTATTCCATGAACTTTAACCTTACTAACCAGTCTCCCATTGGGAACCTTGTCGAACGCCTTACTGAAGTCCATTTAGATCATGTCCATTGCTCTGCCCTCAACATTCCTCTTTGTTACTTCTACAATAAACTCAATCAAGTTTGTGAGACATGATTTCCCACTCATAAAGCCATACTGACTATCCCTGATTAGTCATTGCCTTCCCAAATACATGTAAATACAGTCCCTCAGGATTCCCTCCAACAACTTGCCCACCACTGATGTCAGGCTCACTGGTCTATAGTTCCCTGACTTTTCCTTATCACCTTTCTTAAATAATGACACCACATTAGATAATCTCCAGTATTCTGGCACCTCATCTGTGACTATCGATGATACAAGTATCTCAGCAAGGGGCCCAGCAATTATTTCCCTAGCTTCCCACAGAACTCTAGGGTCCTGGGGATTTATCTACTTTTATGCATTTTAAGATATCCGGCATCTCCTCCTCTGTAATATGGACATTTTTCAAGTTGTCACCATCTATTTCCCCACATTCTATATCTTCCATGACCTTCTGCACAGTAAAGAATGATGCAAAATATTTGTTTAGTATCTCTCCCATTTCCTGTGGCTCCACACAAAGACTGCCTTGCTGATCTTTGAGGGGCCCTAATCTGTCCCTAGTTACCCTTTTGTCCATAATGTATTTGTAAAAACCCTTTGGATTCTTCTTAATTCTATTTGCCAAAGCTATCTCATGTCCCGTTTTTGCCCTCTTGATTTCCCTCTTAAGTAAATTCCTACTGCCTTTATACTCTTCTAAGGATTCACTTGAACTCTCCTGTCTCTACCCAACATATGCTGTAACGTTCCCCAATTTCTCAGGGCCAGACAATATCATTACAGTTTGCTTTAGTTAGATTCAGGAGCCTAATTCCAGATTTCATCCAAACTTTTAAGCAATGATCTCTGTAGCGTCAGATAATGGACGTTTAAACTTTTGTACATCCAAATCCTGGCTTGTATAAATCTATCAAATTGCCTCTCAATCTCTTTGCTTCAAAGGACAAAATCCTTATCGCTTCTCCAGACTAACAATAATAACTTCTGGAACCATACTGGTAAATCTCCTCTGCAGCCGCTCAAAGACTGTCACATCCAACTCAAACAAGGCAAAAACCAAACACAAACAATCCAGTTCTGGCTAAACCAGTGGTTTATAAAGGTTCAGCAAAAGGTTCCTGCTTTTGGCCTTAATTCTGCTATTTATGAACCTCTTAAATGTGTTTGCTCTGCTTATCTACAGCACGTGCCTCATGAACCACTTTACCCACAGCACTACTCATTCTTAACTCGATATAATTTCAGGTTCCAAAGGAAGTGCAGCACATTTTGATTTATGTGACACCTTATGAACCAGCACTCTCTGTAAACTGGCACAAATACTGCTAAGTTTACTGTATTATTCTGTCCTGTTATTACAGTTTTTAAATGTATTTATTTACCTCAATGTAAATATACTTTTTGTTCAATTGAACAGCCACACGTAATATCAATAACTGATTCAATTTCGAGTCAACTTCTCCAGAAATATCCTGAAGTCCAAATAGTCAGTTGAGGATGTGAGGTTTACTGCCAATAAGTTTTATTTAAGGAAACATTGCATTATTATGTAAGTGATTTATGCTGTAAATAAAGTATAACAATGATGTGTATACTCCCTACATTATGTTTCTATCACTTACTATCTATTTTTACAATGATTGTGTGGACCTCTTGATCAACTGGAGTATTGATCAACTGATTAATTGGCACATTAATGGTCCCATCATAGCTGTACCAACTTAACAACTGGCGTCAATAGTGGGATCCAGCTCGAAAACTGTGTAAAAAAACCATTCTTTGGAGGATATGTTGCCCAAACTTTGGAAACAGTATGGGATTAAGGAGGTAACATTGAGGGAAACAGCTGTGAGGGGACTTGGGCCGAGATCAACACCAGGAAAGAAGGTGCTCAGTGGGGAGGAGGCTGAGAATGGTGGTTGTGAGGGGACTGGGGCTGCAGGCTGAAGGGCATGCATCCGGCACTATTGAGGTCGTTGTGGGGAGCAGTTGAGCGGCGATTCGGGCTGCGGGTGACACCAGGGAGGATCCATTTGCTAACACTGTCAGTGAGG
The DNA here is from genome assembly GCF_004010195.1 of Chiloscyllium plagiosum. NCBI lineage: Eukaryota > Metazoa > Chordata > Chondrichthyes > Orectolobiformes > Hemiscylliidae > Chiloscyllium > Chiloscyllium plagiosum. Next base: position 156,130,229 of record NC_057710.1, on the reverse strand, counting down.
GCACAGCTAAACCTGAGAGGGTTCACCAAGGGACTCAGGCTGCAAACAGCTACTAGATTCAAACAGTAGGAAAAAGGTCCACCACCGGGAAAACAAAATGGCAGGCCAGTTTGGAATGATGAAACTGTTTGAGGAAGAGTCAAAAAATTGGACTTTATACATGGAACACTTTAATATTCCTTCTTAAAGGCGAGCAAAATGGCTGAGGACATCATGGTATTAGTTTTGTTTTTAAGTACCATTGGGAGCAAGACCTTCATGATTCTGAGGAGTTAGGTGCAACCAGAGAAACCCATAGAGAAAACATTCCAAGAGGTATGTGAAGCGTTAGGAGATTATTCCGCACTAAAGCCACTGATGACCACAGAATGTTTCCATTTTTACAAATTGGTACAGCACAAAGGAGAGTCCATCACTCAATTCATGGTCACCCTAAAAAGGTTAGCAGAACATTGCAAATTCAGAGAGTTCCTCCAAGATGACTTGCAGGACTGTTTGGTGTTATGACACAGCAGTTGACCCCTCTGTTAATTAAACCAACCACCCAGAATAGCTCATCTCGCATTGTAATCTGTTAAAATATGAACCATAGAATCCCAAAGTGTGGAAACAGGCCCTTCAGCCCAACAAGTCCACACAGACCCTCCGAAGAGTAACCCACCCAGACCCATTAGCCAAACCAATTACTCTAAATTAACCCCAACTAATGCACCTAACCTACACATCCCTGAACACTACGGGCAATTTAGCATGGCCAATTCACCTAACCTGCACATCTTTGGATTGTGGGAGGAAACCAGAGCACCTGGAGGAAACCCAGGCAGATGCGGGGAGAATGTGCATACTTCACAGACGGTTGCCCAAGGCGGGAATTGAACCCGGGTCCCTGACATCAGTGCTAATCACTGAGCCACTGTGCTGCCCGGTGCTGCTGAGTGACAGAGAACTCCCAAATTCCATTATTTAAATAAAATAATGTCAGTTTATTCTTTAACTCTAAAGTGAACATTAAACAGCAATTATTCACAACTGTAAGCCCCCTTTCTCTTAACTGCTTATTACCTACCCCCAACTCTATAACAATATACTGTTCCAATAAAACACTTATTAGAATTACATCAACTTAAGTTCAAAAACCATACAGAGACTGTCATCTTCGATGCCCTTCTTCTTTCAGCTGAAGATCTCCCTGGGTCGACTTCTTTCTTTTTACTATGAAAATATTTCATATGTAAAAGTACTTTTGATAGAGAGTGTTCCTAAATTCTTAGCTCTCAATAGCAGTTACTCTGTGTGATTTTTAAAATGCCCAACATCGTCTCGTCTCATTGGTTCGGTGTCGGCAAAACAATAAATTCAAACTCGATTGGGTTTTAGTATCCTGGGTCATAATTTAAACTGATTGGTTAAATTCCAATTGTTGTCAAAACAGCAACCAACCCAGGTGTCTATTTCACAGCCAAATGTTACATATTTTCAATTTTTTAGTACACTCTGAGACTGCTCTTGTCAGCTCTCAGTGCAGAACAGCATTCACTCTTTCTTAAAGGTACAGTATACGCTTTCAACTTCATAACATTGGCTTGGCACCTCCAACATGGAGCCAATCAATGGAAGTCACTAACAAGGAGAGAATAGATTTCAAAGCAGCTTTTGAAATTGCTGGAGCTGTCCACCAGCAAAGCAAACCAGTGGAATGACAATGGCTGGGTGCGTCAAGTCAAGAAAACTGGGCAGAGTGGATCCTTATCCGCAGTAAAGACTGATGTAAAATACTCATTTAGTATCTCCCCAATTCTTGCAGTTCCACACAAAGGCTACCTTGCTGATCTTAAAAGGGTCATATTCTCTCCATAGTTATCCTTTTGTTCTTAATATATTTGTAGAATCCATTTTAATTCTCCTTAACTCTATTTGTCAAAGCTATCTCATGTCCTCGTTTTGCCCTCCTGACTTCCCTCTTAAATCAGGGCAGCACAGTGGCTCAGTGGTTAGCACTGCTACCTCACAGCGCCAGGGACCCAGGTTCAATTCCAGCCTCGGGCGACTGTCTGTGTGGAGTTTGCACATCCTTCCCCTGTCTGTGCGGGGTTTCCGCCGGGTGCTCCAGTTTCCTCTCACAATCCAAAGATGTGCAGGTTAGGTGACTTGGCCATGCTAAATTGCCCGTAGTGTTAAGTGCACTAGTCAGAGGGAAATGGGTCTGGGAGGGTTACTCTTTGGAGGGTCGGTGGATTTGTTGGGCTGAAGGGCCTGTTTCCACACTGTAGGGATTCTAATCAAATATACTCTCACTGCCTTAAGACTCTTCTAGGGATTCGTTTGATCCCTGCTGTCTATATATGACATATACTTCCTTCTTTTCCTCGACCAAAACCTCAATTTCTCAAGTTATCCCAGCATTCCCTGTACCTACCTGCCTAGCCTTTCACTCTAACAGGAACATACTGCTTCTGGACTCCTGTTATCTCATTTTTGAAGGCTTCCCATTTTTCAGCTGTCCCTTTACCCGTGAATATTTGCCCCCAATCAACTTTTGAAAGTTCTTGCCCAATACTGTCAAAATTGGCCCTCCACAAATTTAGAACATTAACTTTTAGATGCGGTCTATTCTTATCCATCACTACTTTGAAACTAATAGAATTGTGATCACTGGCTCCAATGTGCTCTCCCACTGACATTTGCCCTGCCTTATTTCCCAAGAGCAAGGTCAAGTTTTATTCCTCCTTGAGTAGGTAAATCCACATACTGAATCAGAAAATTTCCTTGTACACGCTTAATAAGTTCCTCTCCATCCATGTCCTTAGCACTATGGCAGTTACTGTCTATGGCTGCAAAGTTAAAATCCCTTATGATAACGACCCTATTAATCTTACAGATAACTGAGATCTCCTTACAAAATTGCCTCACAAAACTGACTGTTTGGGGGTACAAAGTTAAAAATCACACAACACCAGGTTATAGTCCAACAGATTTAATTGGAAGCACTAGCTTTCGGAGCACTGCTCCACAACCACCTGATGAAAGCTAGTGCTTCTAATTAAACCTGTTGGACTACAACCTGGTGTTGTGTGATTTTTAACTTTGTACACCCCAGTCCAACACTGGCATCTCCGAATCATGACTGTTTGTGGGGCGTGGGGGGGGGAAGGTGGTGAGGTGGATGGCTATACTACAATCCCAATGAGGTGATTAGCCCTTCCAGTTTATCTGGATGATATTTTGATTACTGGATCCTCTGAACAGGAGCATTCAAAAATTTAGAAGGAACTCTAAAATAAATCACAGCACCTACGCCTGCAAGGAAAAAGAGAGGAATCTGAGTTTTTAAAGAATGCCGTTGAGTATCTGGGCCATCTAATTAATGGAGAAGGATTACACAAGACATCCAGGAAGATGGAGGCTGTCATGAAGGCCCCTCGACCCGAGATTGTGTCTCAACTGAGATCGTTCTTGGGATTTGTAAATTATTTTGGCAAATTTGTGACTGATCTAGCAACCATGCTGAAATCCCTGCATTGTTTTCTGGGAACATCAAGCCTCAGAAATGGACCCAAGAATGTGAGGAAGTTTACTGGGAGGTGAAGCAAGCTCTGTAAAGGTTGGAAGCATTAACACATTTCAACTGGAAGCTGCCACTGCAGTTTGTGTGTGACAACTCACCTTATGGGATTGGCCTGTACTGTCACACAACTTGCTGAATAGAAAGGAAAGGCCCATTACGTCTGTATCGAGGGTCATTAACAAAGCCAAAGGAGAAGCATGTCCAAATGGAAAAGGATGGATTGAGCATTGCATTCGGCGTTAAGAAATTCACCAATTTCCTTTACACAGGCACTATGTGCTACTGAGAGACCACAGACCCCTAACCTCCCATACACGAGAATACCGTCAATGGCAGATGCACACCTGCAAAATGGGCATTGGGTTCTGTCAGCCTACTCATACGAGATCAAACACTGACGGGTGGAGAAGCACAGCATGCAGATGCTGTATCAATGCTGCCACTGCTGGAGAATAAAGATTTCCCAAATGGAAAGTGAAAATTATGTACTATTCCCAGGATGAAAAGGTGCTGGTGTCAGCAAATCATGGATCGAACGTAATATGGAATGATCTGGGTGGTGAGAGGGAGGACCATTCATACAAACTGCCCAGATGTATGCTCTTATCATCCAAGAGGTGGGAATTGTTTGTATCAGACAGGCGTTTAATGTAAGGAATGTGGTGCAAATAAAGGAAATATCAAGAAGCTATTTTGGTGGTTGAATGTGGACTCCCAGATTAAGGAGAAAGTGGGATCATGCAAATGCTGCCCAGATTCATGTTGATTTTGCGGGACCAATAGAGGGACAGTGTTACTAGTGAACATGGATTCCCACTCCAAGTGCCTCAAGATGTTGGTCATGAAGGCAGTACCATCGGAAGCAATGAAAAACCGATTGGTGAAATAATTGCCAGGCTCGGGAACACTAAACAAGTTATGAGTGACTATGGCCCAGTTTGTGATGCAAGTGTTCAAGCATTACCTGGAAAATCACGCAGTCAGACATGTGAGATTCACTCTGTACTACCCTGTGATAAATGGCCAGGCGGAGAAATTTGTTCAAACCTTGGAGTAGGTCCTAAAGCCCTCACCAGGGACGGCGAATCAACACGTTCCTCAGCATGTACAGAAACACACCTCAAGGGATGACAAAGTGCTCAGTAACATCCTTAATAGAGTCATAGAGTCATCAACTTGTACAGTACGGAAAAAGATACTTTAGTCTAACTCGTCCATGCCGACCAAATATCCTATATAATCTAGTCCCATTTGTCAGTGGTTTGCCCATATCCTTCTAAATCCTTCCTATTCATAGATCTATCCAGATCCCTTTTAATTGTTGTAATTGTACCTGCTTCTACCACTTTCTCTGGCAGTTTATTTCATATATGCACCACCCTCTCTGTGAAAAATTTGCCCCTTAAGTTCTCACCTTAAACCTCTGCCTTCTCGTTTTGGAGTCCCCTACTCTTAATGTTCAACTGCCAGCTGAGAACCATATTTGACTTACTGTGTCTGGATCAGACCAGAGAGATACTAGAGCAGGGCGGCACAGTGTCTCAGTGGTCAGCACTGCTGCCTCACAACATCAGACACCCGGACTCGATTCCAACCCCGGGCAACTGTCTGGGTGCAGTTTGCACATTCTCCCCATGTCTGTGTGTTAATCTTCCGAGTGCTCTGGTTTCCTCCCACAACCCAGGTTAGGTGAATTGGCCATGTTAAATTGCCCATAGTGTTCAGGGCTGTGTAGGTTAGGTGCATCAGTCAGGGGTAAATGAAGCATAATAGGGTAGGGAAATGGGTCTGGGTCGAGGTGGACTAGTTCGGCTGAAGGGCCTGCTTCCACACTATGGTGATTCTATGAACTCCATGAAAAAATCAAGAAGGATAAATGGTCACAAGGACATGAATCTCAAGGCTGAGAGTATTCCAAAGAGGAGAGATCATGTTAGCCTGAATTTATATGTCTGTGGAAAAATGGATCGTAGTAGCAGTGGTGGCCCAAATGGTACAGACTAAGGATGAACTGGTCTGGAGGAGACCTGCGAACCAGCTGGTCACCGTACCTCAGGGGCATGTCCCTCACAATACAGGACTGGTCCAGATGGAATCAGGGGTTTGACAGTGTCATGTGTCTCCAATCCAGAATTGATCATATCCAGGGAAGATACAACAGCAACATCACAGGGCAAATACAGCCAATCAGAGAGGGACATAACCAAAAGAGAAAATGCTGGAAAATCTCAGCAGATCTGGCAGCATTTGTAAAGAGAGAAAAAAGCTGACGTTTCGAGTCTAACTGACAAAGGGTTAGTTAGACTCGAAACGTCAGCTCTTTTTTCTCCTTACAGATGCTGCCAGACCTGCTGATATTTTCCAGCATTTTCTCATTTGGTTTCAGATTCCAGCATCTGCAGTAATTTGCTTTTATTTAGAGAGGGACATATCTGTGGAAGAAAGGAGCTTACGGAAGCTCAAGATACTACAGTATATAGGCTCCCGAGACGAGGAGATGGTGTTCTCGGAACTGTTATCACCCAACAGGCTAATCATGTCAATGTAGTCTATGGACAGAACATCTTGTGAAAAGGGGAAGTGACTGTTCGTCCATTGTTTGGCTATAACGTGTACAGATCATAGGATAGGCGGAGGTGGGTACTGCAGATGCTGGAGATTAGAGTCAAGATTAGAGTGGTGCTGGAAATGCACAGCAGGTCAGGCAGCATCTGAGGACCAAAAAAATTGACGTTTTGGGCAAAAGCCATTCATCAGCCCCCAGAATCATACGATCCCTACAGTGTCAAAGCAGGCCATTTGGCCCATAGAGTTTATACTAGCCCTCCAAAGAGTATCACATTCCTTTACCGTATCCCTGTAACCTTGCATTTCCCATGGCGAATCCACCTCGCCTGCGCATCCCTGAACACAATGGGGCAATTTAGCATAGCTAACCAACCTAACCTGCGCATTTTTGGACTTGATAATCTTGATAATATTTTTTATTGGTGGGATGTGGGTGTCACTCACTGGCCAGCATTTATTGCTCGTACTAGTTGACCCATAACAGGTGGTCGTGAGCTATCTTCTTGAACTGCTGCTGTGGGTTGACCCACAATGTGGAGGGAAATGTGTATTAATGGGAACTTTAAAATAAAGGGGCAGTTGTGTTCTGTATGTAGTTGGGGGTCGGCCCCTTTAAAGCTGGTCCAGTCTGGAACTGACTGTGGAAGTGTGAGTATCATCAATAAAGTGTTTTGGTTTACAATTTGTCAAACATGGGTATAATTCCTGGTTCCCAAAGGAATAGAATCACAGAATCCCTACAGTGGTGATGCAGGCCATTCAGGACATCGAGTCAGCATTGACCCTCCCAGTAACATCCCATCCAGGACCACCCTATCCCCAAAATCCGGCAATTACCATGGCTAATCTAACCTAGTTTACACAGTACAGACAATTTGGCAGAACAATCCACCAACTCAAACACTGTCACATCCTTCCCCACACACTCCCTCTCCAACCTTTCCACCTCCCAAATCGCCACACCCCCGGCCCCGCCCCTCCCGTCGTCTTCGCCCCGGCCCACCCGGCCCCGCCCCACCCGTCCCCGCCCCACCCGTCCAGTTCTCAGCCCCCGCCCATCCGGCCACGCCCCTCCTTTCCAGTTCTCTCCGCCCCTTCTCCGTCCCCGCCCCCTCCCCTCCGCCGTGCGTACAACGTGCCCGGCTCCCGGCCGGTGGGCGGTGTGTGCGCAGGCGCTGTGTCTCTGCCCCGCCCCTCAGTCAGTGGCTCGAGATGGCGGTTGTGGCGGCTCAGGTGGTGGAGCTGGACATTGAGGAGCAGCAGGTAACTGTGGGCCTGAGCCCCGGGAGCGGCGTGCTCCTGCTGTTCCCCCATCCCCGACACTGCGAGGGTCAGCCTCCAGGTCTCGGGGGGGGAGAAGGGGTGTCAGGGGGTGGAGGTGATGTCGGGATAGGGAGAAGGGGGAGGGTGATGGGGCAGAGGTGGGAGGGGGAGGTTGGGAGGTGCGTCCTACAGCACAAAACAGACCCTTCGGCCCAACTGATCCATTCTGGCCAGGTTTCCCCAAACTGTACTAGTCTGATTTGCTTACGTTTGGGCCGTCTCCCTCTAACCTGACAGACGAAGTTGTAGATGCAGGTGCTGTTAGGACATTTAAAAGACGTTTCGATAGATGCACGAATAGGAAATGTTTAGAGGGACAGGGGCCCAAGCACAGGCAAGTGGTTCTGGTTTAGTCTGGGAAACTTGTTTGGCATGAATGGGTTGGGCTCAGCAATCTGTTTCTGTGCTGTATGACTCTCTGATTCTCCCACTTCTGGTAGCTCATCCTATATGCACATCATCTGTGTGAAAATGTTGTCCCTCAGGTCCCTTTTGAATTGTTCCCTTCTCACCTTAAACCTATGTGGACTCTCCTACCTTGGGGAAAAGACTTTGGCTAATCACTTTATCCATAAACCTCTGGAAGTTCACTCTATCAGCCTCTAATGCTCCAAGGAAAAAAAACCTGAAATCTTTCAGTCTCTGTAACATCCTTGTAAATCTTTTTTGCATTCTTTCCTGTTTAATTAAATCCTTCTTTTAGCACGATGACCAGAAATGTGCACAGTAATCCAAATGTGGCCTTGTCATTGTCATGTACAGGTGTAACATAGTGACCACCCCTGTATTAAATGCTCGGACCAATGAGGAAGTGGTGGTAGGGGAGAGGGCACACTGGTGACCAGAGGAGATGTAGAGAGGGTGGGAGAGGAAGGGGAAAGTGAAGGCAGGGGAGAGAAGAGGGCCTCAAGTGAAGGAGGCCCCTTGTAGGCTGAAGTACTGAACCTTCTGAAAGTGGGCAGTGATGTTAAAGGGTACTTAAGGCTTGTCATCCACCCTGTGCCTTTTAGCAGCATTAGTCCAGTTGGTCCAGGGTGGCCTTGCCAGAGCCTCTGGACTGTGCAGTCTTCTCTCCAGTCACTACTGCTACTTGAGAGAATGGGCATCTTGGGTTGTGACCCACAATTTGGGGAACCCTGATGTAATAATTTGAACCTGAAAATAGCAAGAGTTTGTACTTAAATGATATGTTGTTGTGTGTCCAATCCAATCCAATTCCCTGCCTTGTTTCTGTGGAGACAGTTATCATTCAGGTGCTTGTATAGCACAAATTGCTGATTGGAATACAAATTTCTGTTCCTATTGGTATGCATAACAAATTTGGTTTCTTTTCCTCTTGGCACTAAAAACCAAAACATAAAATTCCATATTGTTACCTTAATAGTTTTATAAGATGTATAACTGAAGTACATCAGATACAGAGACAGATGGTCAATATCTTGTGAAACTGTGAATTCTGTCATGACTTCACTGAATATTATGCAAACCTAACAAATTCTTTTGTTCATAGATAGATCTCTTAAAATTTCCTTCAGATGACGACCAATGGAGGTAAGCAATGCTGTGATTAATACATGGTCAGTTTGGCTATAATGTGGTTGTTCCATTCTCGTGCAATCCCATGTTATAAGAAAATAGTGCAATAGCAGCACCATTTAAGCTAATAGGGCTGGAATCATATTATGACCAATAGATGCTTTAAAAGTTCACGCTTTAGAAAGTGTCCCCAACTCGTCTATCATGTTATTAGTGAATTCACATTAACGAAACACACTTCATAGCAGAATGACCTGTAATTTTCTTTCATAAAATTTAAATGTTATAAAGAGCTTTTTTTCTTGTATTGGAGCTAATTTAGTATATTACACAAGTGCAATATTAGTGTGCATCCTGCTTTAAAGCCCAAGTGAAAATTTCTAGTTATAAGAAATCTTTTAAAATCTTGCAGGTACCTGTAAGAATAATAAAGTTTTAATGGCAGGGGATTTTAACTTAGACTGGGACTGCTGCAGTGTTTAGGGCTTGGATGGACAGGAATTTGTGTGTACAAAATTTTCTGATTCAGTATGTGGATACACCTGTTAGAGAAGGTGCAAAATTTGACCTTCGCTTGGGAAATAAGGCAGGACAAGTGACTGAGGTGTCATTGGGGCCAGTGATCATAATTCTAGTTTTAAACAGTTATGGTAGAAGATTGACTTGATCTAAAAGTTGAAGTTCTAAATTGCACTAAGACCAAATTTGACAGTATTAGGCAAGAACTTTCAAAAGTTGATGGGGAGAGATTATTCACAGGTAAAGGGACAGCTAGAAAGTGGGAGATCTTTAAAAATGAGATAATGAGAGTTCAGAGTTTGTTCCTGTTTTTGTGCAAAGGCCAAGCTGGTAGGTGTAGGAATGCTGGATGACTAGAAAAGCTGAGGTTCTGGTCAAGAAAAAGAAGGCACTCGAGGGGGGGAAAAAGGGGGACGTGAGATGTCTTTGGAAAATAGGGTTAATGAAAATCCAGAGATTCTACAAATACATCAAGGGAAAAAGAGTAACTAGGGAGAGAATCAGTGCCCCTTAAAGATTAAACGGCCGTCTATGTGTAGAACCAGAGGAGATGGATGAGATACTAAATGAGTATTTCACATGAGTATTTACTCTGGAGAAGGATATGGAAGCTAGAGAACTTGGGGAAATAAATAGTGATGTTGTGAAGGATTTCCATATTACAGCATTAAGATGGCTAAATCTCTGGGACCTGATCAGGTGTATCCCAGACCTTTGTGGGATGCCAGGGAAGAGATTGCTGGGGCCCCTTGCTGAGATATTTATGTCATTGATAGCCACAAGCGAGGTGCCAGAAGACTGGAGATTGGCTAATGTGGTGCCATTATTTCAGAAAGGTGGTAAGGAAAAGCTGGGCCACAATAGACTGGCGAGCCTGATGTCAGTGGTGGGGTAATTTGTTGGAATGAGACAAGAGTTGCATGCATTTGGATAGGCAAATTAGGGATAGTTGGCATGGCTTTGAGAGTAGGGATTTGTCTCACTGGATAGTTTTTGAAGAGGTAGCGAAGAAGATTGATGAAGGCAGAGCAGTCGACATGTGTTTGGACTTCATCAAGCTGTTTGACGAGGTTCTGCATGATAGACTGGTTAGCAAAGTTAGTTCAAATGGAATCCAATAGGAGCTAGCCAATTGGATACAAAATTGACTTGAGGGAATGAGACAGAGGGTGCTAATGGAGGGTTGTTTTTCGGATTGGAGGCCTGTGACCAACAGTGTGCCACCAGGACCGATGCTGGCTCCATTGCTTTTGACATTTATAAATGATTTAGATGTGAATATGGGAGGTAGGATTAATAAGTTTGCGGATAACACCAAAATTGGTGTAGTGGCCAGTGAAGACGATTATCTCCAAATGCAACGGGTCCTTGATCAGTTGGATTAATGAGCAGAGTGGCAATGGAGTTTCATTTAGTTAAATGCAGGTGTTGCATTTTGGAAAGACAAATTAGGGCAGGACTTATACAGTAGGAAAAAATGTTGTGAAACTCGAAAGGGTTCAGAGAAGATTTACAAGGATTGGAAGATTGGAGATATAGAGAAAAGCTGAATTCCCTGGAACATCAGAGGCTAAGGGGTGATCTTATAGAATTTTATAAAACTGAGGGGCATGGATAGGGTGAAAAGCCAAAATCTTTTTCCCAGGCTAGGGGAGTCTAAATGTAGAGGGCATAGGCTAAAGGTGAGAGAGGCATGATTTTAAAAGGACCTAAGGGGTAACATTATTTCATGCTGAAGGTGCTGCATGTATGGAGTGAGCTGCCAGAGGAAATGGTGGAAACTGGTACAATTACAATATTTAAAAGACATCTGGATGGGTACGTGAATAGGAGTGGTTTAGAGCGATAAACGCCAAATGCTGGAAAATGGGATTATATCAGTTTAGGATATCTGGTCAGGATGAACAAGTTGGACTGAAGTATCTGTTTCAACTCTGATCAATTGTTGACTAATTTAAGCCTTTGTGTTCTTTCTCCAGCCTTGATTTTTTTTAAAATTCCAAGGTATACTGATACTCTTATTGATTTGAAAATGTTTTTGCAAACTCTGTATTGATTTTCAGTGCTTCTGTTATTCAAAGATCATAATAGTAGTTTAGTGTTTCACTTTTTGTCTAGGGACTAGGATGATTCACTAGTGTTTTGGTGGTTTGTCAGTCAGCTTGCTGTCTGTTCACCTTGCCAAATGTTTCTGTTGGGCTACCTTGCTTGTCTCTCACTTGTCCCCTCTGTCCTCATATCTGACTACTTCATTATGCCCATTGTCATCCAATTACTTCTGTTTCCTCACTTATCCTCTCCCTTATGGGAAAATCTGCACGTTGTTACGTAACAATATTCTGTTGCCATTTTTTGATTGTTAGGTTTGAATTTGCCAGCTGCATCATGTAGAAAATAAAATTTGCTTTCAGAATAATTCATTCTTTGCTGCACACTGTATGGGCATCAGGTTGTTATTAATTTCTGATTGTTATAATTGCTACATTATGTTTCAGTATCTCTCATCTGCTTGGTCTGCCATATTCCACCCTCTATTTTCTCGCTAGGATCAAGTCCCCTTCACCCTGGGTTAGTTAAACTACATTCCTTGTAGTTCCTTGTTTTTTTAGTGCTTATATTTGTTTTCAGATTACTTCATCATGCCCCACCACACATCTGTAGTTTTCTGCAGCCTCTCAATTTTCTCAGATATGTTACCCTCCAATTCTGTCTCCTTGCATTTCATGATTTTAATTGCTTGACCACTGATATTCATGCCTTCAGCTGCTGAGGCTCTAAGGTTCCTTACCTAAACTGCTGTCCCCTCTCTACTTGTGTCTCTGATTCGATATGAATCAATTTTTTGATCATCTGCCTTAACATTTATAGAATCTTGTACTAATGATTCTGAATCACTTAGTGTCAGATTTTGTTTGATAACATTCCTGTGAAGTGCATTTGGGGTCTTTTACTCTGTTTAAAGTGATGTAATTGTAAATTGTTATATTGTATCTTGCTGTTAGAGGTAAAATAATGTTTGGGCCTTATTGAGCAAATTTCATAAGTTGGTAAAATACAGAACTAGTGTATAATTAGCTGAAGTGAGAAATTGAAACTGTTTGTATAAGACTAGTGAAAATGGACATTGTTGAGCTACAACAGAGGAAATGTTTACATCTACTCTATCCTATACTTAATATATGAGAGCTTGATGCATAGTACAAAACAAAATAATTAATTCCCAATTAGAGTTCTTCATCTTGAACACCAAGTAAGAAAGTACTGGAAGTTCAAGTACTGTCAAATAATAAGGTCACAAGACAAATTCTTTTGTCTCCAGGTTTTTTAAATTCTTGGAAGTTTTAAATTTATTTGAGGCAAGTTATCCTGATGAAAATCGAGACATTAACCCCGGTATTGTAAATCTGGGAGTTATCTGTTTCTGTTCGTGTCATGTAACCAATTGGATACATTTTGCTTTATATAGTGAAAGATCATATTTTTTTCTGTTGAAAGCATTACAGTAATGTTGATTGAATATTTTAGCAAGCAGTGGAAAGATCTTGTTCAAGAAAAATGTGTAGGAGAAGCCACATTAGGAATAAACATGACCAATTTCATGGGTCCTTTTGAGGTAGATATGAACATTTTGTAGAAATTACAGAAAATTAATCCTTTTTTGTAAACAGAGGCCTTCACTGGAATATTACCTAATTAATTTGAAATGTTCAGCTACTTTTCTTAAGCAATATGCAATTCAATATCAACTTTTTTGCAACCTTTGTAGAGTGCATAATGCCAAGGTACATGCAAAACACCGTGGACATGAAGCTATGCATGCAGAAATGGTGCTTATTCTTATTGCCACCCTCGTAATAGCTCAGATTGTGCTAGTCCAGTGGAAACAGCATCATTGTAGATCATATAATGTGAGTTTCATTTTCAATCTTATGCCTTCAAATTTACATTTTGTTGATATACAAGCAAACACCAATTGTTTCTCCCAGTTTTTAGCAGTCTTGTTGCTCAGACCAGCAGAAGGTATCATAATAAATTTGAGATGAGGCAGACTGTTTAGCCAGAGCTTTGTCCTGTGCTGCACCTGATCTGGAATTGATAAATATTGCGTCATGGTACTGTACCCAGCTTTGTCATCCCTCACCAAAAGTTAAAATTAAATATTGTAAGTCTGTGTATATAAACAATTTTGTAACAGTTCTAGCTACTTGGTTTAAATAAAGCTTGTAATTTCACAGTTTGTACATGTTAAAATCTTGACTACAGCAAACTGAACATTCACCAAATGTTTCTTTTGTCCATCTCCTTGTTGCTTTTCAATTGCAAGTATAAATATCTAACAAAGCTATGTTCTGGTAATAAGAAACGTTAATATTGATCCTGTTGAAGCCTGCATACAGATGTCAGGTGGCTGTAGGCAAGTTAAGAAAATGTACCTGTTCGCAAACTAAGTTTGAACTTAACAGATGACTTGATCTGAATTGGTTCTTTATGTTCCATTATTACTAATGGCTTTAATAGAACAGCTTGTTCATATTGTGGAAATTTTGATTGGGTTTGTGCAGCTGTGATGCAGACAAACCTGTAATCATAATGGTGTGAAACATGGATCTTAATTTGTATGCAGTTTGTTACTCAGATTTCAGTTAGTGTAATGGATCTAATGTTTGTTGCTGTTGTGAAGTTAATGGATAGCTTATTTTAGCTGTAATGATGCAATATCTGCTGTTACAGCATGGCATTTCACAATCAAATGTGTTGTCCATTTTTAAAACACCTCATTTTAACAAGTAATTTCAATTGATATTTGCCAAAAAAAAGCATTCATTCTTGTTTTGAAATAATGGTAATAAAAAGAACAGACTTGCTTATTGGAAAGGAAATTGGGAGAGAATGCCATCTTATTCTGAGACCTTTCTGGATCGTAATAATTGCTGCCATTTAACATAAGTTATTGCAAAACTGTACAGTAGTAAAATTGTGTGGCCCGTGGCAAAATGTGACCAGGCATTTTGCAGACTTGGTACTCGGGCATTGTAATTGTAAAACAAACATTTGAGTATTCTTTGATTTATTTTTTAAAATTGTGAACTATTTGTTTTACTGCCACCTTTTTTTAAAACAATCAATTTTTAAAGTATATATGCTGTTTGATTATCCCTGCTAGCTAATTTTGTATTAGTTGCAGAATGAGCTGCTGGTGGTAAAAGAAAACTAATTTTCTCCTCCTTAACCATTGGCTTACCAATCATCCACAATAAATATTATAAACTTAACGTAAAGCAATTAAAAATGTGAATTGCAACTGTTATTTATGTCTGTATACTCGCCAAACTGTAAATTCAGTCAACTTTATGAACTTCATTTGCAAGACAAGCCAGACTAAAAATCAGTAGTGATAAATTAAACGTCCTGCTGCCATCTAATTATTTAGACCCCCACTTTCGGATTTGCTTGAGTCCAGGTCCTGTTTAGCTCATTTAAGCCATTTTAATGAGAAAAACATTTAGCCTTTGGGCAACAGTCTGATTTGTCAGGAAATTCCATGGGATATGATGTATGGATAAGTAAAATTTGTGCTAATATAATCCAGATGGTAATGGTGCCATTAAACAATAAAGTAGATTATGTGTTTTTCTATATCCAGATGTTGACTGTAGCAGCAACAATACTATTGAGTGCAGATGCACAACTGTCTTATTTTATCAACTGACTACTGAATTTTGCACAGTCCAGCAGAGAGCATATCCATAACACATTAATTGTTCTAGAAATACATATTAACACTTTTTCTGGATTTTAGAGCATTGCATAAGTTAATGTATTCCATCACACAGTTGAAATAAATTGATACCTAATTCACTTACCCAGTGAAATAAGCTTGGAAAGTTTGAAATTTTCCTGAATAAGAATGTATATCTTGATCAAAATAAGTACATTTAATTTCAGAAGTTGTTTACCTATTCTTCCAGTTAATAGCCGCTTTTTTGGAAATAAATCTATTCCTACATTGGTGTTGTGAGGCTACAATTAATCACAAGTACATTACTGCATTACAACTACAGTTTTTAAGAAAAAGTTCCTTGGCTCATTGATCTAAATGAATCAAATTATGTTGAAAATACAAAAGACACATCCACACTATACAGCAATGCTAATATTGTAATCTAAATACATTTTGTGCTTTGATTTGGATAAAAAAATTATTTAATGAAGATAAAAAACTGGAATTTTTAGGCAAGGGTTACATCACCATTAGATTCATATTCTGACCTGGGTGTAGATTGACTCCAACTTACTAAATTAAGATGAACACGAAAAAGCCCTTGCCCAAAAATACCAGTTTTTCTGATCACTATTTGTATCCAAACCAAAGTGCAAATGTATTTACATTACAATAATGATAGCATTACTGCATAGTGTTTAAATGCTTCTTATGTTTTCAACCACACCTGATTCATTTAGATGGTAAATCATCAATGAGCCAAGTAAGGAACAGTTTTTCAAACTGTAGTTGTAATGTAATCACATTATACTAGCAAGCCATCAGTATGATAGTGAGATTTGGTTAATAGATTTTCTGTAATTTTATTTTTTCAGACTTTTGAAATCCTGAATATCTTTAACATGAATAGCAAATTCTAATTGTGGCATGGTTTACAACAAATTCATGCCATGATAAAACTGGGTCATTAAATGGATAATTTGCCAAGCTATGAAAGTAAACTGGATATACTAACTTTGTTTAATAAATGCTCATAATGGACTTATGTATTTTCTTTGACAGCTGGTCACCCTGCTGCAGATGTGGATTGTTCCTTTATATTTCACAGTAAAACTTTACTGGTGGCGCTTTCTCTCCACATGGGGAATGTTCTCTGTTATAACCAGTTATGTCATCTTCAGAGCTACCCGCAAACCTCTTTCTGGAAGAACACCACGGTATGTACTTAAGTGAAAATTTGAGGTTTTTTTTCTCAGCATTGATTTCTTCTGCCTGGAGTGACCAAATAATGAGCAATTTATAATTAACATTGATATAAGTGATACAGGTAGATGCAGTTTTATTGCACACCTAGAGCATTTTTGAATTCCTCATGACTGGCAAGAAACAAGAGTAGACAACTTAATGATTGATACAGCAGGCTCAAAGCATTAAGATTATAGCTGATCTGATTTTTAACCTCCACTCTGTTCCTGCATACTCCAGATAATCATTCACTCCATTGATCTGCATATTGTTAACAAAACACTTTGTTGGAAGATCTGTAATTTTATGTACATTTTAAAAATTCTTCTTTGTGATGGTTTAACCAAAGAAGTTATTAATATTTGTAAGGTACAATTATTGAAATCAACATTAAGCAATTCAGAATCCTGCTTGCAATTCTTGTTTGATGCAACTGTGTTTTTAAGAGCTGTATTCTCTACTCATTTGACTATTCAGATTTTGTTTAAAAACAGTTGGAACGGTTCCATTAGCTTGTATACTAACCTTTGACAGTTTTATCGAGTTGCATCTTTTAGTCATGGTTTATTCTTTCTTTAGCTTCTTGATGTAAACAGAATCTTGGTAACATTTGTTCAATCAATTGATTAACGTCTGTGCATCACAATTTTCTAGTATACATTTATTGAAAACCTGCCACCATAACCTGAAGCATTGTATTTAGAATACAAATAATTGTTTGTATGTGCTATACATATTTTGAGATGATGGTCACTGAGTCAGAAGGTATGTAGTTTGCAAGCATATGGGACTTTTATGTTGTGTAGGTATAAATGTCTAGGTATTGATTCACTTTGACCAAATAAGTCATATTCAGTTTGTTTTCTCATTTATTTGACCCCCACTGATGACTTTTTAGGCATAGAAATGAAAAAGAATGAACAAGTGGTCTATGAAGCACCTTTAACCTACTGAGCCATTCAGCAAGATCAGAGCTGATCTTTGGCCTCATTAAAAGCTTTTTGAAAAAAATGGCAAGTCATTTTTCACAGTATGAACAATTGCTCATTTAAGTGTATAGACTAGCCATCAGTGAAGATTTTAGTTTTTTTTTCTAAAGTCTACTTTAATTTTAATTCTAGAAGTTGTTTATATTTTCTCCTAATTAATGCAATCAGTTTTTAAATAGATTAGTTGTTATGAATGATGCAGTTGTTATGCTATCATTGACTCTGTAAATGACACCACCAGATTTGGTTCCATATTTATGATCTGGTGGTGAAAAGTGCTGCAATTTTTTGAAATACTTTTACTGATTTAAGTGGATATTTAATGTGCTGTGTGCAAAAGTACCAATTTTTCTGGTATTTATCAATTTTTTTTGTATGGATAGAAATTCAGAAGTACAAGTGTTAACTGTGCCAAGTAAATTAATATTGCTGTAATATTGTAATGCTTTGTTTTCCCCAGCAGGATTTGATTCTATTATTCCCCAAATTTATGTTAGCCAATAAATCATTAAGCTAAGGTCTGACTTTTTTTTTGGTTGAGACCTTCTGCATTGTTGAGACAAAGTAAATGCCAGTAAATGCACAAGTAGCCAGAAAGTAATCTATTTTCTGATATTTCTTTGGTGATTAAGAAAATACACTTGTTTGAGAAAGTCAGTATTTATTTTTAGTATTGTGATTCTATGTGATGGTATTATTAGACCAAGTCATATCCCAGAATGAAATCTAGCTTGATCATTTTGTTTTAAATGTGGTATACATTTACTGAAACAAAGTCACAAAAATCTACAAAGTTTAGTTAATAACAGAGCAAAAATGTTATGTAAAGGCAAAAACAGAAAACAAGGTTGAGATATAAAACACATTCAGACAAAAATCTTAAATTCAGCAATCCATTTTTGAATACCAACACACTAGTGATTCGCATCCGTAGAGATTGTTCCTCTATATCAAATATTTAAGTTCAACTTAGATTCTTCCCAGTTCTTTCCTGTGAATTGTGAAGTCCACTTACTGAATACTCACAGAACGGAGTTAAAAATCACGCAACCACCTAATGAAGGAGCGGCGCTCCAAAAGCTAGTGTGCTTCAATTTAACCTGTTGGACTATAACTTGGTGTTGTGTGATTTTTTTTTAAACTTTGTACACTCCAGTCAAACACCGGCATCTCCAAATCACAAAACGGAGAGCTTAGAAGTTTGCAGGTTACTTAATGTTGAAAAAGTCTTAACTCCTGGTCTGGAAGGTGCACAAGCTAAACTTTTCTCCGAATAAAACCATGTTAGCACGTGTGTAGGAAAGAACTCCAACTGCTGCTCTTAGAATTTGGCTTTGAGCTGGATTGTTGACTGGGGACACTGGAGCGTCCATGAAACTGAGAGAATTGTGGATAGCATATACAGAACAGTAGAGATGGTAATACCGCAGGTTAAGATTCCACAAGAAGAGAGGGTTGGGTAGCCACTGGCCAGAATAAGAGGACAAAGTGAACAATGCAGAGATTCCCATTGCCATTCCTTTGCAAAACAACAGAATGCTACTTTGGATACTATTGGCAGGGGGACAATAGCTTTCCAGGGGAAATGAGTAACATCCAAATTCTTTGCACAGCAGTTGGCTGTACTGCACGGGTGAAGAGAAAAAAAGTGAGAGATTGCAATAGTCTGGGGAATCAATTGTAAGGATAATAGCTAGATGTTTCTGTAGCTGCAAACAAGACTTCAGGATGGTGTATTGCTGCTCTGGTGCTGAGGTCAAGAAGGAGAGAGTGGACAGTCAGTGGTCATGCTACACATTGATATCAATGACAGGTTTATAAAATAGGATGAGGTGCTAAAAGCCAGACATAGAGCTAGAACTCAATTGGAATGTAGAATCTCAAAGGCGGTGATTTCAGGATTACTGCCTATGCCATGTGCTAGTCAGTTGAAATAAGGTATCGATTGAATGTGTGGCTAGAAAGATTGTGCAAGAGGTTGGGGTGGGGGGGACAATCAGATTCCTGGGATATTGAGACGGGTTCTGGTGGAGGTAAGTGCAATACAAACTGGGTGGGTTACATCTAGACAGGGCCAGAGCTGAAAACGTAGGGCGCAAATTTGCTAATGTGGCTGGAGCAAGTTGAATTTAGAATGGCAGGGATATGGGAAACTCACCAGAGTGACACAGGCGACACGGTGGCTCAGTGCTTAGCACTGCTGCCTCACGGTGCTAGGGTCCCACATTCGATTCCAGCCTCGGGCAACTGCCTGTGTGGAGTTTGCACATTCTCCCTGTGTCTGCGTGAGTGCTCCGGTTTCCTCCCTTAGTCCAAAGATGTGCAGGTTAGGTGAATTGGCCATGCTAAATTGCCCATACTGTTAGGTGCAGGGGTAAATATAGGGGAATGGGTCTGGGTGAGTTGCTCTTCGGCGGGTTGGTGTGGACTTGTTGGGCCGAAGGGCCTGTTTCCACACTGTCGGTAATGTAATAAAAAATAAACAAGGACAGTTGTAAAAGAAAGAACAGTAAAATACAAAAAACTGGTAATCAAGGACAGGAAGCAAACAGGACCATTAGGATGATTAAAGATTCGCAGAATTATACAGTGCACAAGAGGCTCATTGAGTTTGCATCAAAAAAACCTTCTCTAAATCTGCTAGTCCTACTTTCCAGTATTTGATCCATAGTCATTTCAAGTGCTCATCCAAGTATTTAATGGCAAGAAGGCAAGTTTAAAGGCTTGGTATCTTAATACACAAAACTTTCAGAGTAAATTAGAAGAACTGGCAATGCAAATCAAGGTAAAAGGATCTGATGCTGCAGTCATTATAGTGATACGATTAAGGAGATCAGAAGTGGAATTTTGGAAAGACAGAATGGAAGGAAAAGGTGGTTGGATAGCACTATTAATAAGATGAAATGAAGACAGTTGGGGTGGAGAGAATCTAGGTTTGGAGTCCATTTGGGTGGAAATTTTAAAAAGAAAAAGAAGATATTGACAGGAATAGTGTTTTAGCCCCCAAATCAGTATCCTCACTGTAGGAGTGGATAGAAATGTGATACAGGGGCAAACATTTGGCTGGAATTGTACCTGGCATATAGGAAGATGATTGTGCTTGTTGGAGGTCACTAATCTCAGTTCCAGGGCATCTCTATAGGAGTTCCTCAGGGTAGTGTCTTAGGACGAACCATTTACAGCTACTTCATCAAAGACTTCCTTCCATCATCAGGTCAGAAGTGGGAATGTTCACCAATGAGTGCACAATGTTCAGCACCATTTGTGACTCCTCATACTGAAGCAGTCTGTGTTCAATATTCAGGTTTGGGCTGACACATGGCAAGTAACGTGCATGGAACAGAAATGCCAGCCAATGACTACCTCCAATAAGAAACAATAACCACCACTCTTGGACATTCAGTAGTGTTACCATCAATGAATCCCACATTCTGTGGATTACCATTGACCTGAAACCCAACTGATTTGCCATAAAAATAGTGGCTACAAAAGCAAGTCACAAGGCTGGGACTACTGGATGAGTGCAGCTCTTAACAACACTCAGAAGCTTGACACCATCTAGGGCAAAGCAACCCACTTGATTGGCAACACATCCACAAACATCCACACTCTTCTTCAGTGCTGTGTACACACTGCTGCTGTTAAATGTGAAGCTGAAATTCACCAAAGATCCTTGAACAGCACCTTCCAAGCTCAGAACCACTTTCATCTTGAAGGACGAGGTCAGCAGATATATGGAAGACAACAAACTGCAAGTTACCCTCCAAGGCATTCACCATCCTGACTTGGAAATACATGACCATTTTTCACTGTTGCTGGGTCAAAATCCTGGACTTCCCTCCTTAAGCGCATTACGGATCAATCTGCAGCACATAACTGCCCTGTTGAACCACTGCAATCCACCATCAGCTTTAAGAGCAGCTAGCAACAGGCAATAAAAGTGCTTGCGAGCTAACGACACCCAAGTCCCATCAGTGAATAAAAGAAAAAAAAAGCCATAGAAGCATGTAAAAAGATAGAGCTATAATTATGAGTGACTTTAATCTTCAAGTTGATTGGGTTAATCAAGTTAGAAAGTGTAGCTATGAGTGCATGAGAGTATTTCTTGGAGCAATATGTCATGGAGCCAACCAGGGAACAGGCTATCATAAACCTGGCAATGGGTGATGAGGCATATTTAATAAATGACCTCAGTAAAAGATCCCTGAAGAAGTTGTGCACATAACATGACAATTTAATATTTAGTTTGAGTAATTAGACTGAAATGAGGATAAAGTGAGGTCTGCAGATGCTGGAGATCAGAGCTGAAAATGTGTTGCTGGAAAAGCGCAGCAGGTCAGGCAGCATCCAGGGAACAGGAGAATCGACGTTTCGGGCATAAGCCCTTCCTGAAGAAGGGCTTATGCCCGAAACGTCGATTCTCCTGTTCCCTGGATGCTGCCTGACCTGCTGCACTTTTCCAGCAACACATTTTCAGCTGAAATGAGGATAGTTAGCTAAAATGGATTGGATGGGAAAATTAGCTGGAAAGATGATAAGCAAGAAGTGGCAGGCGTATGAGGTAAATCATGATTCTCAGCAAAAGTATATCCCAGTAAGCAGGTAAGACAGAGGGGTAGACCAACCATGGCTAACCAAGGAAATAAAGAGTATTAAGTTGAAAGGAGAAGCATGTAAAGATGCAAAAGTCAGTGATCGCCCTGAAGACTGAGATAAATTCAGAATCCAGCAAAGGAGGACTACTACAATAACAGGCAGAGAAAAATTGATTGACACCACACCGACAAACATCCACTCCCTTCATCACCACCACTCTGTAGATATGATTCGGAGATGCCGGTGTTGGACTGGGGTGTACAAAGTTAAAAATCACACAACACCAGGTTATAGTCCAACAGGTTTAATTGGAAGCACACTAGCTTTCGGAGCGACGCTCCTTCATCAGGTGATTGTGATAGTAGATAGTACACACTGCTGTTGTTAAGTGTAATGTTGAAATTCAATTAGTGAGGAATATAAAAGCATGGTCAAAGTGAACATTAGCGAATGAGTGTGGGGGTACTGTTTTTAGGATCAAGGAAATGGCAGAGGAGTTGAACAGATATTTTGCATCAGTCTTTATTTGCTCATTTTGGAAGGAGAATAAAAACAGAACTCAAATATAAAGACAGCTGTACATGTTGTTTGGGGAGACATGGTGTGCTTAAGTCCCATGGTTAGGGTCAGAATCACACTGCCCCTCCCAAAAGCTTTTGATTTAATAAATTTGATTGACTTGCTCCTAAATTTGAGTATTATTGATTTTACTACAACTGTTTGTGGACCACCCCAGTGACTCTGAATCCATAGATCAGTCTTACACTAATTACAAGCTTACATCTACACCAATTCTTCCAAGAGAAAATGGGGATATTGGTTAAAGTCTGAGGTTGTTAACCTCTCTAAGGCTAGAGGGCTGCAGAGTACCTAATGGACAGAGGGTGCTGTTTCCCAAGCTTGTATTGAGCTTCAAACAAGCCATGAAGAAGACGAGATTTCAATGTGTGTGAGAGATGGAGAATCAGTGGTACTTGGCTGGAAGAGTCAGATCTATGGCATAGAATATAGCCTTTCATGCTTTGGCATCGCAAGATCATACCTAAATACTACCTGAGTGTTTTAAGGGTTTCTGCCCTCTACCACCCTTTCAGCTAGAGAGCTCACGATTCCCACTCACCTCTTTTCCTCACCTCTTTTCCTCACATCCCCATAAATCTCCTGTCTTTCATCTTCAACCTAATGCTCCCTGGTCATTGATCTCTCCACTGAGGAGAAAGGTCTCCTCATCTACCTGATGCCCCTCATTTTTATACATCTTTGTCATGTCATCTCTCAAACTCGTCTGCTCCAAAGAACACATCCCCCATTATCTAATCTAATCTTCATAATTAAAACTGTCCAACCCTAGCAACGTGCTGGTAAATCTCCTCTGTATCTTTAGTGCAATCGTTTCCCTCCTATAATATAGGAGAAAGTGAGGACTGCAGATGCTGGAGATCAGAGCTGAAAAATGTGTTGCTGGAAAAGCGCAGCAGGTCAGGCAGCATCCAAGGAGCAGGAGAATCGACGTTTCGGGCATAAGCCCTTCAGGAATGAGGAAGGTGTGCCAAGCAGGCTAAAGGAGGAGGGACTTGGGGGAGGGGCGTTGGGAATGTGATAGGTGGAAGAAGGTTAAGGTGAGGGTGATAGGCCAGAGAGGGGGTAGGGGCGTAGAGGTCGGGAAGAAGATTCCAGGTCAAGAAGGCAGTGCTGAGTCCGAGGGTTGGGACTGAGATAAGGTGGGGGGAGGGGAAATGAAGCTGGAGAAATCTGCATTCGTCCCTTGTGATTGGAGGGTTCCTAGACGGAAGATGAGGCGCTCTTCCTCCAGGCGTCATGTTGCCATGGTCTGGCGATGGAGAAGGCCAAGGATCTGCATGTCCTTGGTGGAGTGGGAGGGGGAGTTAGTGTTCAACCACGGGACTGTTGGGTTGGTTGGTGCGGCTACACTGGCACCACCCCCCACCTTTTGCTCCGCTACATCGATGATTGCATTGGCGCTACCTCGTGCTCCCATAAGAAGGTTGATCAGTTCATCCACTTTACTAACACCTTCCACCCCGACCTCAAATTTATCTGGACCGTCTCAGACTCCTCCCTCCCCTTCCTAGACCTCTCCATTTCTATCTTGGGCAACCGACTCAACACGGACATTGACTATGAACCGACCGACTCCCACAGCTACCTAGATTACACCTCCTCCCACCCTGCCCCCTGTAAAAACGCTATCCCATATTCCCAATTCCTTTGCCTCCGCCGCATCTGCTCCCAGGAGGACCAATTCCAATACTGAACAACCCAGATGGTCTCCTTCTTCAAAGACCGCAATTTCCCGTCTGACGTGGTTGACGATGCTCTCCACCGCATCTCCTCCACTTCCCGCACCTCTGCCCCTTGAACGCCGCTCCTCCAATCGCCACCAGGACAGAACCCCACTGGTCCTCACCTACCACCCAACCAACCTCCAGATACATCGTATCATCCTTCG
>NC_057710.1:156085791-156105134 GCF_004010195.1 Chiloscyllium plagiosum | reverse complement strand
CCCCCCCTCACTTCCCTCCAAGGCCCCAAGGGATCCTTCCATATCCATCACAAATTCACCTGCACCTCCACACAACCCATTTACTGCATCCGCTGCACCTGATGTGGCCTCCCCTATATTGGGGAGACAGGCTGCCTACTTGCGGAACGTTTCAGAGAACACCTCTGGGACACCCGCACCAACCGCCCATGACTGAACACTTTAACTCTTAATCATTTTATCTACTCGTTCCATTACATTAAAGGACTGGTGGACATGGATACCAAAGTCCCTCTGATCCTCAGTGCTCCCCAGGGTCCCATTGTTCATATATTTACTTGCCTTTTTTGTCCAGCCCAACTGCATCATTTTACGCTTGTCTGGACTAAATTACATTTGTCACTGAACAGTCCATCTGACCAGACTATCTATATACTCCTGTAATCTGAGGTTATCTACCTCAATATTTATTACCCAAGCAGTTTTTGTAACATCAGTGAATTTACTGAGCAATCATTCTACATTCAAATATAAATTATTTATATTTACCACAAACAGCAAACAGACATTCCTACAGGACCTCGCTGGACACTGGCTTCTAATCACAAACTCCTCTCAACCATCACCCCCGCTTCCTGCTTTCAGTCAGTTGTGGATCCAATTTGCCAAATTTCCTCGAATTCCATGGACTCTTAGCTTTGCTATCAGTCTCCCATATGAGCCTTATCAAAACCCTTGATGAAGTCCAAGTAGAATACATGAAATGCATTGCCCTCTACACACGCAATAACTACTCTGAAAAATTCAATCAAATTGGCCAGACATGACCTTGCCTTTAATAAAACCATGTTGACTGTTCTTGAATAATTTAAGTGTAGGTTAATTTTGGACCTCAAAATTCCATGCAATAGTTTCGTTAGTCTGAGTGACTTGTAGTTGTATGGTTTATTCCTTCCTCCCTTCTTGAATAACAATACCACATGGCTCTCCTCCAGTCCTCTGGCACTTCTGCAGTGGTCAGAGAGGAATTGAAAATTGCCAGTGCCTCTATCCATTGCTTACCTCACTCAGCAGCCAGGGTTACACTTCTTTCTTGCCAAATTCCCTTTTGCCTTAACTGGCCTGTACTTCCTATGCCTCCCTGACTCGCTTACTGTTTCTAATTTTGGCTCTGCATCTCCCCGTGCTGAACCTTTTCTCTGGATCCCACGTTTCTGCCAAGTTACTTCTCTACTTCGACATGGAACCAGAATCAATCCAGAGATTACTACCTTTTGAGGTCCTTTTTTTTGATTGACCTCGTAGTTCCCCAAGTTCTACTTGCAGAACCTCATCCCTTTTCTACCTGTGTGTACCTCAACCTGTTTGCCTTCTCCATTTCAGGATGCCCTGTTAGCCAGTGACAGCGTGATCCTGGTACCAAGGAAATAACGTGTCCTGCTGTAGCCCACTTTATAGCTATCTATTCCTGTCTGTTCCCCTAACAACTGAATCCCCCACCACTGTAGTCCTGCCATTCTTCATTCCCTCTTGTACAGTTGATCCTCCCATTATGCCACGAATTTGGCTGCAACTGTTTTCTCCTGCACAGTCAATCTCCCCCACCAGTATCCAACACTATATATCCTTAGAAGTGAGATGACTGCAGGGGACTCCTGCATTGGCTGCCTTCTGCCCTCTAATCTGGCCCAATAGTCACCCATCCCCTTTCTCTTTACCTGTGGTGTGAGCACCTCACTGAACGTGCTATCCATGACAAAGTATTGTGGTTGCTTCATGGTCAATTCACCGGTAGCTCTGAAATGCTGTTAGCCAGTAGCTGCAGCTTGACACACTTGCATGCATGGTCACTATGAAATGCTGTTAGCAAGGTTAGATCTCATGGAGAAAAGGGAGAACTAGCCATTTGGATACAAAACTGTCTCAAAGGAAGAAGACAGAAGGTGGTGGTGGAGGGTTGTTTTTCAGACTGGAGGCCTGTGACCAGTGGAGTGCCACAAGGATCAGTGCTGGGTCCTCTACTTTTTGTCATTTACATAAATGATTTGGATACGAACATAAGAGGTACAGTTAGTAAGTTTGCAGATGACACCAAAATTTGAGGTGTAGTGGACAGTGAAGGATAGGATGAATAGACAGTCTCTTTGTTCAGCAACACTCCCTAGGACCTTATCATTACGTGTATAAGTCCTGCTAAGATTTGTTTTCCCAAAATGCAGCACCTCACATTTATCTGAATTAAACTCCATCTGCCACTCCTCAGCTTACAACAGGATCTTGACCAGATGGGCCAATGGGCTGAGGAGTGGCAGATGGAGTTTAATTCAGATAAATGTGAGGTGCTGCATTTTGGGAAAACAAATCTTAGCAGGACTTATACACGTAATGATAAGGTCCTAGGGAGTGTTGCTGAACAAAGAGACTGCGGAGTGCAGCTTCATCGCTTCTTGAAAGTGGAGTCGCAGGTAGATAGGATAGTGAAGGAGGAGTTTGGTATGCTTTCCTTTATTGGTCAGAGTATTGAGTACAGGAGTCATGTTTAGGCTGTACAGGACATTGGTTAGGCCACTGTTGGAATATTGCGTGCAATTCTGGTCCCCTTCCTATCAGAAAGATGTTGTGAAACTTGAAAGAGTTCAGAAAAAAATTAGAAGGATATTGCCAGGGTTGGAGGATTTGAGCTGTTTTCCTTGGAGCGTCGGAGGCTGAGGGGTGACCTTGTAGAGGTTAACAAAATTGAGGGGCATGGATAGGATGAATAGACAGTCTTTTCCCTGGGGTTGGGAATCCAGAACTAGGGGGCATAGGTTTAGGGTGAGAGGGGAAAGATATGAGACCTAAGGGGCAACCTTTTCACAGAGGGTGGTACGTGTATGGAATGAGCTGCCAGAGGATGTGGTGGAGGCTGGTACAATTGCAACATTTAAGAGGCATCTGGATGGGCATATGAATAGGAAGGGTTTGGAGGGATATGGGCCAGGTGCTGGCAGGTAGGACTAGATTGGATTGGGATATCTGGTCAGCATGGACTGGTTGGACTGAAGGGTCTATTTCCATCTCTATGACTCTATAACTGAAACTTCTATGATTTGCCACATAGTACACGAGGGGCATTGTACGGTCTCTGCTGCCATGATCTCTGTTTAGCTCTTTAGTTCCTTTCCTTTTTAAAAACAAAAGAAATGGTTTGTATCAGCTTATTGTAATGGCTCTGAATCTTTAATCAAAAAGGAAGTCCAAAAAGATATGAGAAATACACTCCTACCACTTAAACATTGTGTTGGACTGGCATGTTCACTGCATTGCAGGACTGCTGCTATTTGCCATCTGTCTTTCCTGTAGCGGAGGAAGAGCTCATTCCTACAGGGCAGGATAGCTGAAAGGACAAATGCAAACAAACACATCACCTTTCCCACTCCCCCAACTCTCACTGTCCAAACTCAAGACATGGGTCTTCAGCTACACTTGTTTGCCAGAAGCTCTGGTTCATGCATGAAGACTGAACCAAGGTATGCACCAGAACAGTCCTACCATCTGTGTTTAATCTTCCAAATGTAGAGGAGATCACATTTTATACAACCAGTATAGTACAGTGAATTGATAGCTGAATAAGCAAACCTTTTTTATTCAGCTGAACTGAGTGTTTGGGGCCCTGGAGAATGGAAAAGATCTCCAGAGAGGGATATGTGCACGGGAGTTGTATCTTTGCTGAGGATAGCTACTTTCCATGTGCAAATGGAACAGTGTCATAGTGATGCCAGATCACATGGAACTCGAGCCTGGATCTATGGGACTGGAGATATGGCTCTTCTTACCATCTCCTGTATACAGTAATGTTCAATAAAGTTTGTTACTGTTCACTATAGAAGGTAGAAAGCATATTAGTATATAGTAGCAATGGTAATTAGACCTATAGAACCAGAGGTGAGTGTTGTAAGAGCTGAAAGTGAAACACAGTAGCAATAGTATTATGGGAGAAGCCATTCGGCCAGGCCAGCGTTCTGAACCCAGAAGTGAGGGAGTAATGCTCAACAGTAGTTGAGGGCAGCAAATGTTGGACTTTCAGGGTCATTTGGGCACTGAACCACACAAATGGAGAGATGTACAGAAGCTGTAAAAAAGCATAGGAGCAGTGGCAGGGTACGCAGCAAGCAAGAGGGAGCAATCAATAGGCCACAATGAGTAACAGACCTCCTTAAATCTGAAGTCCATGGAGATGAATCAACTTGAGAGAGGAAATCAGCATAATAATTGGTCGGAAAGAAATGAATGTTTCAGACACCATAGCCCACTTTGCAGGTTCACCAATGATGGAGAGAGACTTGCCCTTACCAGGTCACATAGAAAACAGGATGTCCCTGACTAGACTGTGCATTGGATAAACTAGTGACAGCTAGTGAAGCAATTAGGGATGGGAAATAAATGTTGGCCCAGCCAACAATACTGACATCCCATGAATGTGTTTTTTTTTAATCTCTTTTTTTAGGAGGTACGTTTTTTTTGGAAAAGGGCAGAAGTATGATTTTGTCACCTTTGACTGAGCTCGTTGACAACATGCAGCATCCATTGCAAGCAGAAGAATAATGTTCCATGAAAGAGATCTTTTAACTCTAATTAAAATCACGTAAAAGCTGCAATGGATTCATAGCAAACAATGAAAAGACCTACAAGAGCTAACTATTCAGGTTCTGGAACCACAATCTGCCTTGGAAAAGCTTAACGTTGAGTTTCAAACATCTTGATAATTTAGCAGGGACTGCTGACCAGAAAGTCCAGCTGTTGGCAATAGTAAAGCAGCAATCGGAAGAAATGTCTTTATTCAGGGGCACAATTCTTTTGCTCTCAAAGGCAGTCTTTTGGTTTTCAGATAGCCTTTTACTTAAGGTGGCAATTCACCCAATAAATGTGTATTTGTGTTACAGGAATATTTGGATTCAGCAGAATTATTAGAAGGGTTCATCAATATCCTCCATAGTTAACACACATGGAAAGAATTAATTTCCTAGACACCACACTATTTAAGTTGGTGCAAGACAACAGGCATTAGTTAGCAACAAATTCTCTTTTCAAAAAATTGACATTTATACACACAAATTCTATCACCATATGCAGGTCTTCTGCAGACCTGATGTTATGTTTCTGTCACGTATCGACAAAGCTGGAACACATTTTAACCAGGCAGTTTATGACCCTTTTCTTCAGCACCCAAGATCTTAATCTCAGATTTATATTTAACACTTAACGCTCACAATCATATCCAGCACACTTTTCTCTGGGCAAGTGAGGACTGCAGATGCTGGAGATCAGAGTCAAGGAGTGTGGCGCTGGAAAAGCGCAGGCGGTCAGGCAGTATCCAAGGAGTAGGAGAATCTGTGTTTTGGGCATAAGGTGGGCATTTTCAGGCATAATTCCTGATTAAGGACTTACGCCCAAAACATAATTTCTTCTGCTCCTCAGATGCTGCCTGACTGGCTGTGCTTTTCTAGTCCAGTTTTCTCCCCATATGATAGACCTTGAACATAGTTTTAAATTAGAGATTCCACATTTGTTTTCAAGAAATTACTGAATTAGCAAATTACAGGTTTTTCTGGCTCCCAAATAAAACAAAGAACTGCAGGTGCTGGAAATATGAAACAAAAACAGAAATAGTTTGGGAAACTCAGGTACAGCAACATCTTGGAGAGAGAGCAGAGTCAACAGTGACCTGTCTTCAAAACTGTTAATAGCTGGCAAAAAGTATATGTGCTGAAGGCAGGATGAGTTGGAGGTAGAGGTTGTGAAGTGTGAGTAGATGGAGACAGATACCAGATAGAGAAAGACAAGCAGATAAAGGGATGGGTAATGGTCAGCTAGAGAGAAAGAAAAGCTGATAATGGGGACCATAAGTAGGTGGAAATGGGTTAGCTGCGCTGAAAGCAGATCATGTTATGTTGAGGCAAGGTTTCTGGGGAGTGGGTAAAGAACGAGAGGAAGGTGTTCAGGTTCTAAAATTATTGAACTCAGTATTAAGTTCTGAAGGCTGCAGGATCCTCGCGGAAAACAAGATACTGTTCTTCCAGATTGCATTGGCCCTCGCTAGAGCACTGCAACAGACCCAGGACAGAAATGTTGGGCAGGGAACAGTGGGTTGTTGAAGTAACAGGAAACTAGAAGCTTGGTCATTTTTGCTGACAGAACATAGCTTTTGTCTCCCCTTCGTAGAGGAGACCACAGTGTGAGCAGTGAGGAATTGTGGCGTTGTAATATCTGATCACATGGAACTGAAGCCTGAATCTATTCTCTCTACCCACCTGTGCGCAAACATCGGAACATGGGTGCGCTGCCCTGCCATTCTAGATCATTGCTGATATGTTATATTTTCCAGCCCTATATCCATCACCCTTAATGTCATTAGTCTCCAGAAACATACCAATTTCTATCTCATTAATTGATACTGCTCAATGATTAAGCTTCCACGGAGCTCTGGATTGGAGAATTCGGAAGGTTTACCATCCTCTGAGTGAAGAAACTCCTTTTCTCAATGGCCTGCCCCTTATCCTGAGGAATTGACTTGGATTTTCCAGTGGCCAGATAATTGCTTTTGTAGTGTTGGTAGGAAATGCACATCAGAACCCTACAGAATCCCCACTGTAGACTCCAAGGAACTACCTGATAAACTGAAGATTCCAGTGGGCATTTCCCCTGCACTTGGATTCTCCATAGAATCCATTTAAATTGGAGATTTATTTGCAGTTATTATTGGTTGGGAGAAGGTAGTTGACCTAGGAATAACAATTAAACTGACCTACCCCCAAAAAAAGCCTCATCATTTGAACCCACCCCCTACCCACACTACATCTACTTGATCCCTTATACCTTGAAATTGAAATTCCCTACTACACCCAGTTGCTCCCAGTCTCTCTCTCTCTCTCCTCTTTCGCCACAAAACATACTGAACCCAATAGTGAAATCTGCCTGCAGTCACACCAGAATCTCCCTTCTTGCTGTAAGCGCTGATGCACTTCTTTTTTCCTTCACTAGAGCCTAAATGCCATCATAACGTTTGCCTTCCCACCTGTTTACTGCACTTGAATGTTGAGCATGTTGGAGCTATCTGCAGTTAAGGATGGATTTGATACTTGGGCAAAATTTAAATCCGAAATCTGTGTGGAATAAGCTGGAGCTGACAGTTGCTAAGAAAATAAATGAGTATGAAAATAGGTTTTAAAGCCATGTTAAGCATAAAGAAGGAAGTGGAGAGCAATGAAGGTGAACAATAAGAGACAAAAGTCCAGTCCCAGAAAAAAGCAGAGCCTCTTCAAGGTGGGTATTTCTGGAAGGGAAGTGATCATAGTTAATGCTAAACGAAAGCAAAATTCTATGGATGCAGGAATTTGAAATAAAAACAAAATATGCTGGAAACATTTAATGTGAAGCAGCATCTCTGGAGAGAGTTGATATTCTGGTAAATGACATTTTCATAAAATTTGGAAGATGTTGGGATTAAACAGCTTTCAAATAGATGAAAGACCAAAGAGAGAAGAGAAGGGTGGGCCAAAAATCGACAGAAGGAAGATTTATGATATGGTGAGGGCTGAGACATGGACAATGAAAGGGCAGAGACATTATGGTACAGGTTGTATTGAAGTGATAATCTAATTACAGAAACAAACATAGAGTGCAGAGAAGGTGTAAATGCTGACAGTAGAGCAACAGAGAAGAAAAGCAATGAAAATCTGGTAAAGCAAGTGTTTCCATGACCCAGAATATGGCAGAAGAATTAGCTGTCAAGTGAAAATGTTTAATGACTTCCACTGTAGTTTGGCCAATCATACTCCGATGTAAACAAGTACATTCTTGTATACCTTATATTTTTCTAATTAATGTATTTTTAGAAGACCTGACTTTTAGATTCACTGCACAACAAACATTAATATAGTGTATTTAACAACTAAAAATAGTTAAGGCTTTTCACAGATGTGTTTAAAAAAAGTTGAAGCTGAACCAAAGCAGCTAAGATGTAATAAGGTGGATGATCAAAATGTTGTTCAAGGATATGAATATTAAGGAGGCTTTAGGGCATTTGCATTTGTAAGCATGTTGCGGCACGGTGGCTCAGTGGTTAGCACTGCTGCCTCACCGCATCAGGGTCCCAGGTTTGATTCCAGCCTCTGGCGACTGTCTGTGTGGAGTTTACACATTCTCCCCGTGTCTGCGTGGGCTTCCTCTGGGTGCTCCGGTTTCCTCCCACTGTCCAAAGATGTGCAGGTCAGGTGAATTGGCCATGCTAAATTGTCCATAGTGATAGGTGCATTAGTCAGAGGGAAATGGGTCTGGATGGGTTACTCTCCGGAGGGTCGGTGTGGACTTGTTGGGCCAAAGGGCCTGTTTCCACATTGTAGGGAATCTAATCTAATATAAAAAATAATCACAGTGCTAATGAACAGAGTGCAATAGGAGGTGTATCCACAACCAAAAGTAGAGGTGTTTGATTTTCAGGGTTAATTTTCAGGTGAAAGAGTTATAAAAGTTGAGGTTAGAGATACTGATGATGAAGTGTGTCTGGGGATGTTTTTGAAAACAACAGTTTTAAATTGATGTGAAATTAAACAGCCCTTCGCAGTTCTACAGATGATCTAGAAACAATGGTCTGGACTTTGCAGCTATGTGAACATGGGAATGTCAGCATTCTGCATCATTACTTCTCCAATATGGACAGCAGGTCCTCTATCTGCAAATGTGCAGAATAGTGAAAAGCTAGAAGTTACTATCCATGATTATTATAATCTCCTTGGGATGCATTGGCAACCATCACTGCTGTGTAGTCCTTAAACACTCTGCAAATTGACTGAAGTTTATACTTATACGCTATCTCGCTATAAATATCCTTGAAAAAGTCACACCTTGTTGAATGAAACATAACTTCATAATTGTTGATAATTACTCTCAATGACTAGGAAAAGTTCACATTATGTAACACATCACATTCCTCCATTAGGTTACATTTCCAATTAGTATTCTTTTAAGTTGGCTTTTATCTTAGTCCATTCAATTTATTTGTTTTACACTCTCAGCATTTAAGTTAAAATTTAAAGATAATTAAATGCTTTAATTTCCTGATTGAAACCATATTCACTGACAGTCAATGTGGTTAGCTCCTTCATTCCATACTGACATCACTGTTGCTGGGCTCCTGAAAATCCCATGACTTTGTACCCGTTTAACTGCCATCAGGCAAATGGTAATCCTTGTCTTGGAGATTGCTAAATCTTTTGTAGGCAGATTTTCTAGAAGTCAAGGGTGAACAATATTGCTGCTGACTGTTAAATATAAATGCAACATTTTAACAATGAAACTTCATTTTTAAGAGTTTTAGGAAAACCAGATACATTGTTATGTTTTGTTCAATTTTTAAAATTTTCTTGATGTTTCATTGAATTGTTTTTCTTAAATGTTTCACTCTTAAAGTCAGACCAGATCCCATTGACTACACAAGTTTAAGAACATAGCCTCAGAATTTGAAATCTTGATTTCACTCAATCGTGATCAGTATAAGATATATTACTTGTGAAGATGTTATTTAAATGAAGAAGGCCATCACATTGTACCTCAAGTCTGTTGATTGTTTGGAAGCATGCAATGAGCATCTACTAGCATGTGAGCTCAAGTTGTCTGAAATTTCAATAAGTAATAAACAAAGAATTTGGATGTTGGAGTTCTGAAAGAAACAAAAACAGAAAGTCATGGAGAAACTTAGCAGGTCTGGCAGCATTTGTGGAGAAAGAGTTAATGTTTTAAGTCTGGTGACTCTTTCAATAAGGAATGATTTTATTTATGTCATTACTGATGCTCATGCCAAACTTTTTTTCAGATACCCCATGATCTCAATTGTCCCTCCCTAACTGTAACACCACCTACAGCCCACAATAATCTCTGCTTTCCTCCAGATATAACTACCTGCCCATTCCTGATATTCATTGCTTCACCATTGGCAGCTATGCCAGCAACTACACAGTTCATAAGCTCAAAGAGCCACTGCCTCTCTGCCTTTCTGTCCTCCTTTAAGGCGGTCATTAATACCTACTTTCTTAAATCAGCTTTTGTGCGTGTTCTTATATACCCTTTATGGTTTCGTGTCTGAATTAGAGTGATGATTGCTCCTGTGAACTACCTTGAGATATTATCTTATATCAAGTTAATAGCAAGTTTTGAGAAGATTTGTAGCTCAGGTTGAGGTTCTGGATATAGGTTTGCTTGCTGAGCTGGAAGGTTCATTTTCAGACATTGCATCACCATACTACGTAACATCTTCAGTGAGCCTCTGGACGAAGCACTGCTGGTGTTTCCTTTCTGTTTATATTTTTATGTTTCCTTGGGTTGGTGATATTATTTCCTGTTTTCTTTCCAGGGGATGGTAAATGGGATCCAAGTCAAACAAGCAGACAAAACTGGTCCACAAACCTTAGCCACTCTCCCCTACATCAAAGACATTTTAGAAATGACTGCCAGACTACTCAGACCCCTTGGCATCATGGTAGCCCACAAACCCACCAACACACTAAAACAGCAGCTAATGAACTTGAAAGACCCTATGCAGACAACAAGCAAAACTAATGTCATTTACAAAATATGCAGGAACTGTAACAAACGCTACATTGGACAAACAGGCAGAAAACTAGCCACCAGGATACATAAACATCAAGTAGCTACAAAATGACATGACCTTCTCTCATTAGTATTCTTAGGTACAGATAAGGAAGGATACCATTTCGACTGGGACAATACATCCATCCTAGGACAAGCCAAACAAAGACATGCACGAGAATTCCTAGAAGCATGGCATTCCAACCAGAACTTAATCAACAAACACATCGAGTTAGACTCCATCTACCACCCCCTGAGAAAAGGAACAGGAAATGGTGTCACCACAGGAAATGGTGTCACCACCAACCCAAGGAAACCCAAACATATAAATAGAAAGCAGGAAATACTAGCAGTACTACGTCTGGAGGCTCATTGAAGATGCTTCCTAGTATGGTAATGAACCTTCCAGCTCAGCGAGCAAACCTACATCTGTATCAAGTTATTAGATAATACACTTTGAAATACAGGTAGCTCTCCTATAACACACTTTTATTAAAAGTGATTTGGCTGCAATGCGATTTATGAATTGCGGACTTTATTTTTTTAATAAAGCGAACTCCTGTTTGCTGTTACTGCAGTTCTAACCCCTGCACTAGCTGAACAGCAAAACCCAGCCTCAGGATCCTCTGTGTAAAATGCACCCTCAGTGTGTTCAGCTAAAACAGGAATGCAATCAGCTCTGCAAACCTTGAAAACCAGCTTGTAACTGGGCATTGCAATCTACATTTAGAAGGAACCTTATTTGAAACTGGGGAAGAATCTTGAGGACGACTGGACTTGCGCGTTGGTATCATGTAGTTAGTCGGCACATGTCCTTTCTGGTGAAGAGCTTGGTGAAAGGTACAGTGCCGTAGTCAGTGACTGTAATGTTAAAGTGTTACATTTGCTGTATTATCTCATTTAAATGTGTGATTTAAAGATTTACTTAGATTGTGCTATATTTTGTGTTAGGTTAACTACTATTTTTGTTTTGATTTTTACTGATATTTTTGGTGGTTCGCCCCAACCCTGTTTTTCCTATAGGCCCCATTATTTATATTATGCAATTTTTCATAACACTGTGTCGCACGGGAATGCAACTACTGCATTATAGAAGAACGACCTATATATTTAAATTTGAATGTGCAATGTGCATGATCCCTATCAGTATTTTAAATTGTTCTATTTATGAGAATCTGGAGTAATGTCAAATTGGGAGGTTCTGGAGCAGTTCAAACTGTCAAAACGGTAAGCTACCTTTATTTTCACTTTGTGGTGCCAAAGCAGCATGGTGCACTTGTTGAAAATAATTTCTATATTTAAAAATTTGATCATCTCCTTGCTTCTGTCACAATTCACTTAGTAGCACTCTTGTCTTTAAGTCAGATAGTGAAGCCTTATTCCAGGATTTAAGCATCCCAATCTGGGTGACATTTTAATGCAACACCAAAGGAATGCTGCACTTTAAATGGATGCTGTCTTTCTTTTGAGATGCTAAGTCTAGGCTTTGGCTGGCCTTTCATGTAATCTATTAGATTAACATGACACTGTTTGAGGAAAAGCAGGCAAGTTTTCAAATATTATCTCATACTTTCTGTGAAACCTTGCTTTTCTTAAATTATATTTCACATCTTTATAAAGATATTTAATATTACTTAGAGAATTTAAGTTTTAAAGGATTGTGGAGGAAGGAATTTATTTCAAGTTTTGTAGACGTACCTGAAATAGTTTCTTTAAAAGAGTTCATTGGAAATTTAGTGGGCATTGGCGATACTTAAACAACCTCTCCAAGAAATCATATGGCTGATTACTGCTTTCCTACTGGAATCATATGGCTGATTACTGCTTTCCTACTGGAATCATATGGCTGATGACTGCTTTCCTACTGGAATCATATGGCTGATGATTACTGCTTTCCTACTGGAATCATATGGCTGATGATTACTGCTTTCCTACTGGAATTATTTTGAATAGTGACTGCTTGGAGAGGTTCCTGTTTTATCTGGTTTATTGGAGAAAAGCTCATGAACAAGCAGTTGAGTTGGAGGGAAGCTGGGTTAGCAGTTGAGATTGTGAAGCCTATGAAGAACAAGCTGAGTTGGAGGAAAGGTCATACAAGCTGTCCAGCTGATCTCCCATTTCTGAAAATAAAGCTCTCTGAATAGGTTTGGGTGAAACCTATTTGTTCTTTTGAATGAGAAATTGAACAACACATCGCAAGATTGTATGTCCTCAGCAAACTGTCTGAAAGACCTTTTTAAACAACCGTGCATGATTAGTGGTGTAATCGCTTGTACTGAAAGATCAAAGCAACAGACTCCATTACATCCTAAACCTGATACCTTTATCTTCAAAAATAAACATTTAGCTGAAGTTTTTCAGAAAGCCAATTTCAGCAGAGAAATCTGTTGTTTTAAAACTAATTTTTCTGCTGAGAATGAGAAGGTTAGTGAGGTGGGGTGTGTGTTCATTTTGTATTTATTTCATTAAAATATCAAGGCAGGTGAGGTGGCCAGAAGAAAACAGGCTGTTGCTCATGCCAAGCACCCTAATGGGTGATGCTGATGAAGTTTATGCCTTGCTTGCTAAGAAGGCTTCTATAGTTTGAGATGGCATGAAAGGCTGTACAAGATGCCTACAAGCTTAATTTAGATAAATCTGAAGTGGTGCATTTTTTTAAGACAAATCTTTTGTACACTTAATGGTAGAACCTTGGGGAGTGTTGCCGATCATAGAGCCCTTCTGGTGCGGGTTCATTGTTCTTTGAAAATGGAGTCCCAGGTAGACAGAATAGTGAAGAAGGCATTTCATACACTTGCCTTTATTGGTCAGAGCATTGAGTATAAGAGTTGGGATGTCATTGTTGATTAGGTCACTTTAGGAATACTGCATTCAATTCTGGTCTCCTTGCTATAAGAACTTGAGTTTAGAAAAGGATGTTGCCAGGGTTTGAGCTATAGGTAGAGGCTGCATAGGCTGGGGCTATTTTCTCTGGAGCGTCGCAGGCTGCGGTGTAACCTTATAGAGGTTTACAATATCATATGGGGCATGGATAGACTGAATAGACAAGCCTTTTTCACAGGGTAGGGGAGTCCAAAACTAGAAGGCATAGCTTTACAGTAGGAGGGGAAAGATCTAAAAGAAATCGGAGGTGCAACATTTTTACACAGAAGGTGGTGCATTTATGGAATGAGCTGCTAGTGAAAGTGGGGGAGGCAGGTACAATTACAATATTTAAAAGGCATCTGGATAGGTACATGAATAGAAAGGTTTGGATAGATATGGGCCAAATACTGGCAAATGGGACTAGATTAATTTAGGATCTGTTTCCATACTGTACAGAAAACAAGTTGTTTCCTGGGGTTTACAGGCAGACATTTAAGAATATGCAACCTGGGCAGACTTCTATAGTATTTGAGAGGGTAAAGCAAGATAGCTGATCATTGGATGAGGTTGTTAAAGATAGAGACTACATTTGAGTCCTCTAGTGAAGTAGTTGTCCATAAAGAACATAAAACTTCAATCCCCACATTAGTAAGAACCCTTAAAACCTGTAAAAACAAGAATTTTGCAAAAGCAAGATAGCAACAAAATGAACTACTATGAGCTGGTCCAAAAATCCAAGTTTTTTTTGTCAGCGTATAAGCCTGAAAAAGTTAGAAGTGGTAAGATGAAAGGAAGAGAAGTCATCAGGGATGAGAAGGGAATGCTGGGAAGACAGCAGGATCTCATCCTCGGGTCAGAAAGGAAGGTGGTGAGGTTGGAAGTGATGTCCAAAGGCCTTAAGAATTTTAACTGTCACAAGGTGGGGCCCCTTTGTGCACATTGCTGGAAGGTGTGGGTTTTGGGGTACTTAAGATCAGTATGAAGAAAGAAGCCCTGACTGAGAACACTCTGGACTAAGCTATAGCTCTGACTGCTGCTGAGAGAGCAAATATAAATACTGCTGTCAGTGCAAGGAAATTAAAACAAGATGCTTGGGAGTTGCAGGGAAAGTAACTCATTCCTGAAATCAAGTGAACCTATGGTTATACTTGGAGATACAGGAGCCACTCAAGACGCTTGCTGGGGAAAGGCATGACTTTACCAGTAGACTAACATGAATGACAGATTTTTCATAAATGGTTTTAGCAAGGAGTATATATACCTACCTTTATATTGGGTGCATCAAGTGTGTAACCTAATGTCTGGAATAGTAACTGCATTCCAGGGTTTATCCATACATGGAGTTGACTTTACTCCTGAGGAAGAATTGGGCAAGAATGAAGGTTGTAGCTTTTTCAGCTGTAATGGGAAGGCCAAGTGAAGTAAAGGAAAAAGAGCAGTTATGGGAGAAAGTTTGTATTTGTTTTTCATCATGAATAGCAACCCAAGCAATTGTTAAACAAAGTACGTTGTTGGAGGTTGAACCAATGTCATATATTTTGTAAGATACTTTAGATACTCTGAAGGTCATGCTCAATGAGTCCTCTCTAAGTGACATTTCTGAATCTGTTAATATGCTGTTTAACCTTGATTGTATCAATTGGAAACAGAGATTATCAACTTTCAAACGGACATTCAATAGAAATCAAAACAATCTGGTATATATTTATGGAGTCTCGTGGTTACTAAAAAGTCCAGTGACTTCCGCAAAGCAGCAGTGAAAGTGGCTTTCCTATTTGGTTCTACCTAACTTTGAAAATTTGTCTTTTCCAACTTGAAATTCATCTAATCAAAATTTGAACCCACCTGAATGACAAGCATCTTAGTTACGTTCATCGGAGTTACATTCAAGTTACACACTGCATCAACTGTGGACAGCGTGCAGTGCCATTTTTCACATTGAAATAAGGATCATTGTCAACTTTCCTTCATTTTCAGTATATTTTTGTAATTCAACTGTAATGGCTGAATATGTATCCTATCAATTCCTATATCTCCCATATATGTTTTAGTACATCGTAATGCTTTTCATTATTCAGAAATAGCTGTCATTAAGTATAATGTTGGTGACCCCTGGTCTTGGGAGTAAGAGTTCACTCTTTCAGCCTCAATCATGGCTCATTTCATATTTTACAATCACATCAAAGCAAATCTCCAACTGTTATATGCTCTGACACATCCTGAATTTGAGAAAGATGTGATATAAGTTTCTACCCCTTTTGTTTTCTTCAAGTTCTATTTATTTGGGTTGTTTTATTTTGGTATCAAATCATTCAGTTCCATTGACAGTAAATAACTTTTAATATATCTGTCACCTTTGCTATTTGATCATGCAAATGCATAGTAATGCACTCAAATCCTGATGATATTCACTGTTGCTTGCTGTTGTTTTTAACTCCTGTACACCGTATAAAGTTTTGCCATTTTTTTGATTAGCTTTAATAATTGTTTCTTCATTCTGCAAATTGTAAATGCTTTAAGACTTCAAAAATTAAAGGGTTCAGATCATTGTAAAGTTCATGCCTTTTTTTTGTTTGTCAACATTAAAATGTAGAAGACTTACTCCTGAATCTTCCTTTATATATTAAATCAACAGGATGGTCTACAAGTGGTTTCTTCTCATCTACAAAATAAGTTATGCAGTGGGCATTGTAGGATATTTGGCAGTAATGTTCACAATGTTTGGCTTCAATTTATTCTTCAGGTATGGTATTTTTGGGATGCTTTATTAACTATTTAAAATGATGCCTTGTTCATAAATGCAAAACATAGTGTTTAATTTTTACTCATGTTTCAGCCACAGAATTTATTGAAGCATCGATTGTTTCATGAGGCTGCTTTTCAATGAATCAGCTTCAGTTTTTCTGCCTAATCAAATTGTAGTACGATATACTCGTGGCTGATGCTTTTTGGTGTGGTTTTTCATTCATTGTCCAGGTTTGTCAGTGCAGCGGTTATAATTAGTTTGTTTCTTCTAAGAGTTTGTGTCACCAAACAAGTTTTCTGTAGTTAAGACTTTGGAATTATTGTATGTCCTATAAATAGGTGCGGGGTATTAAGAAATTCATGGCTTTATCACTTCAGTATTTCTTGACTTTAAAGTAACAGCAATCAAGGACATTTTGTGAAAATTATAGGGCAGAGCCTGGAATGGGACATGTGATTTTTTTGTCTTCGGTAAAGTTTAAAAATTCAGCTCAGGATACATGGTTCCTTGTTTAATAATGTATTAGAAACATTGTCATTTGAGCACCAACCACTGGAGCTGAAAAGCTGATGGCTCAATTTTCGTTTTCATTGAACATAGAATAAAGACTGAAGACTCCATGGATTTTGGTGTAATTTTGCTGTTCTATGGCTTGTATTACGGGGTTATGGGAAGAGATTTTGCTGAGATTTGCTCTGACTATATGGCTTCCACTATTGGAGTAAGTAATATTTGTTTAGCAAGGGAGTTATCTCTTTTTAAAATAAAATCAATTTCATATTTTGCTCCATAATAATTGCTATTGTTTTTCCATGTACAGTTCTATAATTTTGGTAGATTGCCATCCAAGAATCTCTCTGATGACATTTGCGCCGTGTGTGGTCAGAAAATATTTGTGGACATCAGTGAAGAAGGAATCTTAGAAGATACATACCGTCTCTCATGTAATCATGTGTATCCTTTTTGGGATGTGTACCCCTTTTCAGGTGCTGTTACAAGAATTAATTTAATCAGGATTTCTGTTTTTGCATTTTAGGAGGAACAAATGTGTGGTGATCACTAGATTCAAATGTACATGATATAAAAAGCTGTAGTACTTATTTATTTCTGGTGATGGTGCTACCAAACTATCAGAGTTTCAGAATTCAATGTTTACTGTTTGTCATAGTTTAGTTTCTTAAATTTTGTTCTGTATATTGGAGTCAATATTGTGAAATTTATTTTACTTAATACAAGTAAAGTTGCCATAGTCCTACCAGATTGTATGGCTGCTCTCTCATTAGAGAGGGAGAGAGAGTGGGGTAGGAGGGGGAAACTGGTGTTTATTGTGAGGGCTGCCATGCCTCAGGTGAAGAGAGTAGTTGAGAACGAAAGTCCTTCACAGTAACCTCAGCTGGTATAGATATTCAACCTGCACTGTTCATATTACTCTACATTACAAACCTGCCATTCAGCTAACTGAGGTAACCAACCATTAATTTCATTCACTGTAGTTTGACTATATTTGTA
Source organism: Chiloscyllium plagiosum (assembly GCF_004010195.1). NCBI lineage: Eukaryota > Metazoa > Chordata > Chondrichthyes > Orectolobiformes > Hemiscylliidae > Chiloscyllium > Chiloscyllium plagiosum. The sequence continues at coordinate 156,087,412 of NC_057710.1, read as the reverse complement.
GGTCACATTGGCCCATGGCCAACTTTTAAATATTAAGTCACTGCCTTTTTCACAGACTTACTGGTCTTTAAGTACGATGAGCCTTTAGATTATGCTGCCTTCAGTATGTATATACAGCTCTGCACACGCATTGTTAATTTTTTATATTAGAAGCATTTGGAACAGCTTGGATTTTCCAGTAACTAAAAAATAAAAACGGGAAATTAACTTTGAAGTTATCAGGCCTTCCACATAACAGCCTGGAAGCTTTTAAAATAATTTTTGGACTCGCTGCAGTTATAGCACATTTGGTGTGATGCAAGTCCAAAGAATTTAATATTTCTTAATTTCTGGAATGTGGGCATCACTGGCATGGTTAGCATTTACTGTCTATCCTTCAATGTTCGAGAGATAGTAGTGAGGAGTTGTTGCTGGGTCAGGAATTTGAAAACCTTGACTCAACCATGATAAAGAAATGCTGATATGTCCAAATCAAACAGAATGCTTGAACGGTCCTTGAAGGTTTGTCTAAGAATTACTGGTGAGTTGTTGCACTGCATCTTGTTGAAGGTACACACGACAGAGATGCCACATCATGCAGAAGTGGAAAAGGTGGTTGACAGCTTGCCACCAAGTGTCAAATGTGTCTTCAATGTGTCAGGATTCTTGATGCTTGCAGCCCTAGCAACAATCTAGTTGAGTAGAATGGCCTTTATTGTCACATGTTAGAGTCAAAAAGTGTGGCACTGGAAAAGCACCACCAGTCAGGCAGCATCCAAGGAGCAGGAGAGTTGACGTTTCGAGTATAAGCTCTTCATCAGGAAAGCTCAATGTTGACTGTCCTGTTGGATGCTGCCTGACTGGCTGCGCTTTTCCAGCGCTGCACTTTTTGACTCCGATTTCTAGCATCTGTAGTCCTCACTTCCTCCTTTGTTGTCATATGCACTGAACGAGTATAGTGAAAAGTTTAAATGTCACCAATTACAGTGCCAACTTTAAATCCAAAAGTACCTAAGCACAACTTCAATAGTTTCAAGTCTTAGAGAAATAAAATGTCCAGCATTACTGATATAAAAGTTCAGTCCAACAGACCATGCTGGCACCTCAGTTCTGACTTCTGCTTTGATAAATGTAGAAAGGCTTTGAGTCATGACAATAACACCTGAGTCATATTGTTGCACAATGACCCAGACCTTCCCATATAGGCTGCACACAAGTTGACTCTTTAAATTACATGCCAATTTAAAGGAGTTCTGCATGCCAACAAATCGTACTTTTCAAAAACAAAATGGAAGGTAAATCACTCCCTGCACAATACCGAGCGTTTGACCTTAAGAAGCTACAGTATTTGCAGGCCTCTCTTTGAAATCTGTTATCACCAATCTTCTCAACAAATCAGTCTTTGACCCCTACTGACATTGCAAACCTTTACCCTGCCAATCTTACTTTTCACTCTCAAGTCTTTGGAAGTGTTTAGATTAGCACGGTGGCACAGTGGTTAGCACTGCTGCCTCGCAGCGCCAGAGACCCGGGTTCAATTCCCGCCTCAGGCGACTGACGGTGTGGAGTTTGCACGTTCTCCCCGTGTCTGCGTGGGTTTCCTCCGGGTGCTCCGGTTTCCTCCCACAGTCCAAAGATGTGC
>NC_057710.1:156055960-156085510 GCF_004010195.1 Chiloscyllium plagiosum | reverse complement strand
AATTTAACATGGCCAATTCACCTGACCTGCACATCTTTGGACTGTGGGAGGAAACCGGAGCACCCGGAGGAAACCCACGCAGACACGAGGAGAACGTGCAAACTCCACACCGTCAGTCGCCTGAGGCGGGAATTGAACCCGGGTCTCTGGCGCTGCGAGGCAGCAGTGCTAACCACTGTGCCACCGTGCCGCCCATGTTGTTGCTTCCCAAATTCATTTACGTGTTTGAATTTCCCCAGTCAGGTTTGCATGTTTATCATGGCACAGAAACCGCTCCTATCTTTGTTACATGACATCCTACGTGAATGTAACTCACCCTTGGCCTGTCTGCAGTCTTTGACACTATTGACTACACCATGCTCCATCAATAATCCTCCACCTTTATCTACCAACCAAGTATTCTAAATTAGTCTCCTCCCGTTTGACAGCATTTGGCTTTTCCTCACCACCTTTCTTAAATAGTAACACCATGTTAGCCAACTGCCAGTCTCCCGGTACCTCACTGTGACTAGTAATGATACAAATATCTCAGCAAGGGGCCTAGCGATCACTTCCCCAGCTTCCCACAGAGTTCTAAGGTACACTTGATCAGGTCCTGGAGATTTATCCATCTTTCTGCATTTTAAGACATCCAGCACCACCACCTCTGCAATATGGACATTTTTCAAGATGTCACCATCTATTTCCCCACATTCTATATATTCCGTGTCTTTCTACACAGTAAACACTGAGGCAAAATAATTGTATCGTATCATCCCTATCTCCTGCTGTTCCACACAGGCTGCCTTGGTGATCTTTGAGGGACCCTATTCTCTCCCTTTATTTGTCCTCTATGTATTTATAGAATCCCTTTATGTTCTCCTTAACCCTATTTGCCAAAGCTTTCTCATGTCCCTTTTTCTGCCCTCCTGATTTCCCTCTTCTAAGGAATCTCTTGAAACTTGACGTACCTCTCATTACATTAGGACTAGTGTCAGTACTAGAAACTTGGCTGGTGGTGCTATATTCCTCTGAGAGTCCATCACCCCTGACACTTTCCAGAACTGCATATTTGTTTGAAATGGGGATTTTCACGGGAGACTCCTGTACTAACTCCCTCTCCTCCTCCCTCTCTCTCTTTATACTTTTAAAATTTAATCAAGAGACAGATCTCAAAAAAACATATAATCAAAGAAGAATCCACTCTACTCACTATTGTAGATTTACATAAAACAGCAAGGTTACACTTAAAAACCACACACTTACCTGCTCCCATGCTGTGAGCTCCTCCACTTCGGTTCCTCCAAGGTCAGCTGTGAATTTCACTGTTAATTTTTCTTCGATGCACTGTGATATCCAGAGTTCCTTTAATTCAAGCAGGCAGTAGCTGTACAGATTCACTGCTGCGTCAGACCGCAGTGTAGGTTTCTTTTTCGTTTGATTCACTGACCATGTGCTCACTGCCTTTATCTTTCTTCCTCCTTTTAAAGTGCCATTGTTTTGATTATTTTTCCCCCGAAGTTCCAAACCAATGTGCAACAGCTTATGAAACAGTAAGTACTGCTTCTGGAATTCAAGGAAATCAACTCCAACACTGACACTGCCTGCAGAAAGGAGCAGCTCTTACAGCCACAGTTTTTTCCCCATCCTCCATCCGGGATTGTCCCAGTTTAATATTGGTGCATCTCCCAATTTGCAGTAAATTTTAAGTTAGTCATGTCTGTTCAGGCCATTTCGAGCCTCAATGATAATCCCTGGGATATGCTTTTTATCTACACACCCCACCCTTAAACTAAAATAAGTATACCCTACTTCAACCAAATTCTTATTACATCTGAATTAGATACAAACAACTGAACAAGGAGCTGGAGTTGGCAGTTCGGTTTCTCAAGTTTGCATGTGACATGGCTGATCTGATCGTAATCCCAAATCCATATTCCTGCCTTTCACGTCTTGCTCAACAAGAGTCCATCTACCTTTGCCTTAAAAATATTCAAGGACTCTGCTTCCACTGCCTTTTCAGGAAGAGAATTCCAAAGAGAGACAACCTTCTGAAAGAAAAACTTACACCTCATCTCTGTTTTAAAAGGGTGATCCCTGAATTTGAAACAGCGACTCTAATTTTCTAGACTCTCTGGTTAGAGGAAACAGCCTCTCTACATCGGGCAGCACGGTGGCACAGTGGTTAGCACTGTTGCCTCGCAGCGCCAGAGACCCGGGTTCAATTCGTTAGGTAAGGGGTAAATGTAGGGGTATGGGTGGGTTGCGCTTCGGCGGGTCGGTGTGGACTTGTTGGGCCGAAGGGCCTGTTTCCACACTGTAAAGTAATCTAATCTAATCTAATATGTCAAAGATCTCCCAGGATCTTGTGTTTGAATCTTACTATTCTAAACTCCAATGGTTACAGCCCTACTCTGTCTAACTTTTCCTCTGAAGACATCTCAATCATTCCAGGTATTAGTCTGGTCAATCTTTGCTGAACTGCTTCCAATGTATTTAAATCCTTCTTTAATTAAGGTGACCAATACTCTGCACAGCAATGTTCGCTCAAGGTAGCCATTCTGTTCTGTGTATGGGGATTGGTGAGGTAATGCATACTGCAGCATTTATTCCGATTACAGAAATGGCTACCACACACTGACCTCAAAAGTCTGCACAGATGAAAACAAAGTTACAAGAAACACTGGTGCACAGTACTTCAAATGGGGTCTTATCAGTGACCTATCGCAAACTTTGAAAACCTATATAAATAAAATACAACTTTCTCAGTTGTGCATTCAGTTCTCCTCACAATAAATTATAACATTTCTATCAGTTTAGGATAGCTGGTCAGTGCGGACAAGTTGAACTGGCGGATCTGTTTCTGTGCTGTATAACTCTAACTAGCAACTTATTTCCCCAACTATTTCTGATCAAACCATTTCTGCATAGTGATTTCCTGAACCAGGTCATCTCTAACTATTGCATCAATGCCATGCTAATTCAAAGTGCAACCCTCTACCTTTACCTAGCTTCCAACTTTTGGATTTGCTCTCCTGGCTTGACTTCACCCCTTGGTTTGCCACATCTACTCAAGCTTGATTTCTCACTTCCATTGTTTAGTTTGACCACCTTCTATTTTTCTATTTAGAGTTTGCGAGAACTCTGGTCCTGGCAAGGCTGAGGTGTAATCTGCCACAATGATACAGGCCCAACGTTCCCTTATGCTAATGGCAAAGCCTCACAAACTGAAACCCACTTCTTCCATACCAGTCTGACTAGGTATTGACTACTTTTATGTGTTCTTTGCCGATGGTACGTGGGTTAGGTAATAATGCGCATTATTATTGTGGTTTTGCTCTTCAATTTGGTGCTTAGGTCATCTTTATAAACAGAACCTCTTTGCTAGTTTTACCTCCACCCGTCTCCAAGCCCATATTCCCTTCCAGACCTGAGCAAATGTCTCAAATCCTGACACTGATAGGCAATTTAGTTTTCTGTGCAAGTGCTTACAGCAAGACAAAACAGTATCTACTACTCCCACACACACCCCCCTCACTAAACTATCCCCTACTACCCCTACATTTGTCATTACTCTCACCTCATGAAAGATATCTTGAACCAAAGTGCCCTGTTCAGTCTGCTGCTCCTTCCGAGAGAACTTGCTACAGTCCTCACAGGCAAGTACCTCAAACTTACTGGTTAGTTGCAAAGACTAAGGTTCTTACATATTTTCTTCGCCTGTATCTGCTTCATTAAGGTTGTACCCTCCTGTCCCTACCACAGAGTATCAGGATGCTCTATCCAAAGGGATTTTGCCATCTTCTGGAACAAAGTTTCCAGGTCTGTCTCCCCACCCTATGTGTTACAATGTCTTCAACTCGATCTCTACTGGTTCCTATTTGTCCACCACGTTTGTTATAACCTCAAAGTTTTCTCTGCTTATTAGCGTGTGGTAACAGGCATAATCTGGAAATTATAGTTAGTTTCTTCCACAGCTCCCTCGATTCCACATGTAGGTAGAATTCTATTCATGGTTATTTATCCTCCTTCCACAGAATGCTCTGCAGTTGCTCAGTGACAGCCTTGACCGCAGCATCACAGAAGTAACATAATATTTTGGATTCATGACTTTGACTTTAGAAGTGCCTGTGTATTCCTGTATCAAAAGCCTTGTGACTATTGCTTTTCCAAATTCATTTGTTATGGACCTGACCAGACCTCCTCAAAACATTTCAAGGAAGTAGCCCAGACCCTAACTTTGCTCGTTGTTTTAAGCATGTGTAAAGTGGATGTTCCAGAAGAGATGCAGCTGGTCAAACTACTTCGTTTTAAACAAAACAGAATTTATTTACAAGCTTACTGAATGAAACACAACTAAAAGAGAACAGAATACCAAATAACTTGACCTATCTGAAAGCCCAACAGATTATCCAAATACTTGCAACAAGCCCCATAAACACTTCTCAGTACAGAAAGTCAAATCAATACATGGTCTAACACAAGAGAGGTCAGAGAGGGGGAGGGTCAGCATGGTCCTGCTTCTCTTGGATCCAGCAGTTTTACACTGCCTGCTCTGAGTAGCCAGTTTGCTAAAGAGTCGGAGTAAAGCTGAGCTGGGAGAACTGGCCACTCCCCCTTCATTGTGCAAGTGTTTTCTTTAAAACTTGAAAGCATTTTGCCTGAGGCAGTATCTAGTTGGTCCTAAATACCTTCAAACCTAGATTTGTCAGAAGCGCTGCTTTTGCATCTTCTCTGAGAAAGAGAGCTAAAGACAGCACAACCTTGTTAAAGAATCAGCGTCATCTCACACCCCCATTAAAGAAAATGAATCACCCATATCCAAAGATGGTTTCATTTTAAAACCTCTTAATCTTAAACTGTTAGTACACTACAACACACATTCAATATTACATTGACACTACTGATGCAAACATGCACAACTACATTCTATTTGTCTATTTTACTCCTGCTACCAAGCATATCTGTTTGTCATTCAAGTCTCGACAATGCGTTGGCAATCACGTTTTCTCGTCCTGCCACATGCACAATTTTCAAATTGAATGGCTGTAACAACAAGCTCTATCTAAACAGTCTGGCAGTTTGTCCTTAAATTTCTCCACAAACTTCAATGGGTTATGGTCAGTGTATATGATTGTGTCAGATATGTTACTGGTAACAAACATTGAAATGTTGTAACGCCCAACACCAAGCTCAGAGTCTCCTTCTCAACTATCGAACATTTCTGCTGATGAATGTTCAACTTCCCGGAGAAATACTCGGTAGGTCTTTGTCTTCTCGTCATCTTGCAAGAGCACAGCTCCGACACCCACATCACTGGCGTTGATAGCCACCTTGAATGGTTTTGCATAATGAGTTGTGGCTAAAATGGGGGCAGTGGATAACACGGCTTTTAGGCTGTCAAATGTCTTCTGTCAGTTCGCTGCCCACTGAACCTTATTGCCTTTCGTCAGTAATTCAGTGAGTGGAGCAGCCACACTGCTAAAACTTGGTACAAATTTATGGTAAAACCCACTCAATTCCAGGAATTGTAGTACGGCTGTTTTCATTGGTGGAATGGGAAGCTCCCCAGTTACCTTTGTTTTGCATCCCGAGGGGCCATTTGAGCATGTCCAATAACATGACCAAGGAATGTGACTTGGGCTTTGGCAAACTCACTTTTAGACATGATTATCACCAAGCCTGCCTTCCGCAGTCGATCAAACAAGTCTGATAAATGTTGCAAATGTTCCTTTCATGTGTGACTAAAAATCACCAGGTGATCTGTATATGCCACACAACTAGGTAATCCGGCAATGACCTTATTGGTAAGTGTCAGAACTGTGGCTGGTGCATTTTTCATACCAAACAGTATGACTTTAAACTGATACGGTCCATTTGGTATTATGAAAGCCAAAATACTTGCCAGTATCCTCTGAGCAAGTCTAGCTAAAAAGTATAAGTTGCTCTCCCACATTTTCAATAGTCTTCCAAATGCAGAATTGGTTATGCATCAGTCTTTGTAACTGCATTAACTCTGCGATAGACATAATTGTTGGTTACCAAATGCACTGTGGAAACCTTGGAGCATGCTTTCAATCTCCTTTTGAATCTGTGTCAACTTTAGAGGGTTATGCCTATAAGGATGTTACTTAATCGGAACAGCATCTCTTATATCTCCATCATACATAATTAGGTTAGTACTTCCCAGCTTATATCCACAAATCTCCCCATGTGATAGTAATAACTCAGGTCATTTCGATTTTCCTCTGGAAGGTAACTCCATTTTTGACAACTTCCTCATTTGTCCAATTTTAATTTGAGGAATGTCTAATTCAGAATCCTTTGAACTTGGTTTTCACTGTGTTCTAACCAATAACACAGTCTCCTTTGGCTTGGCTTTCCTTCCCTGACAAAATGCCTTTTGAACATATTCACATGACACACACTGAGAATTCTTTTTGTCAGGAGTCCCTATGAAATAATTCACCCAAGTTTCCTTTCAACTTGGTAAGGTCCACTAAACCTTGCTTTTAAAGGTTCACAGATCACTGGAAGTAACATGACCACATTATCCCCGATAGCAGAATTACTATAGCAGAGTTTTTGATTTCTTGTCAGCTTCCTGTTTCATTGTATGCTGCGATACTTTTAAATGTCTTGCCAACTCCCCTGCTCTATTTGATCGTTCCCTAAAATTTGACACAGTCCAAATATGTGGTCTCTGAACTCTGCCTTACTATTTTCTCCTTAATCAATTTTAACGGTCCTCTCATTTCAATGCCCAAAAGCTAATTCAAATCGACTGAATTTGGTCGATTCATTTGCTGCATCTCTGACCACAAAGTACAAACTGAATTCCCTTATCCCAATCGTCTGGATAGTCTTGACTATAAGCCCTCAATCTGGTATTTAATATCTGATGCTACCTTTTAGCACTCCCTGCAACTCTGAATGGTATGCAGTAGGTTTGAATTGTTTTATTCCTAAGCTGTCCATAAATTCCTTGATTAGTTTTGATGTAAAGTTTGACCCTTTAAAGTTTTTATCTCTGTGGGTAGTCTGTCGCTAGTGAAAAAATTGAGTAATTCCTCTACAATTCTTTTAGCTGTGAAGTAGCATATGAAATGGCCTCTGGAAATGTAGTGGATGCATCCATTATTGTTAACAAATACTGATTCCCACTTTTTGTTTTTGGTAGTGGTTCTACACAATCAAATAAAAGTGTTGTCAAGGGATCCTCAAATGCTGGAATAGGTTATTAAAGGTGCAGGTTTTATTACTGCCTGTGGTTTTCCAATTACATGACATGTCTGGCAAAATGCAACTACATCCTTGTGCAGTCCAGGCCAGTAAAAATGTTTTTGTATTTTTGGTGGAGCTTTTTGCACTCCTAAACCACCCCCCCCCAACTGAGAGTTCGTGCACCACTTGCAACATTTCCTTTCCATAACCCACTGGCGATATGACTTGATAAATTTCTGCCCATTTCACATCTGCCTGAATATGTGATGGTTTCCATTTCCTCATTAAGGCATCATTATTACAATAGTAACATTCAGGGATACATTCGGATTCTTTTTCTGTGTATGCTTTTTGATGCAATTGCTCTAAATTTTCATCATTCTGCTGTAACCCAGTTAATTTATCTGAGTTAAAGATGTCTGCATTGTCATCTATTTGCTGCTGGTTTGTGTTAACCATCTGATCAAACAGGGTCTCTGCTAATTCCACTTCACCTTGCTTATCGATACTCTTTGATCTCTCTTGTTTCAACTGATGACTTTGTGACCTCATTACCCCACACAGTCAGGAAAAATCCCAGGATATGTGTCCTGCAATAAGTTTAGTTGCCTGAGTTTCCACTGGCTTTTTAAACACAGTAGGTAACACACCTCCGTATGAACCAGCTATATAGTTAGCAAGGACAAATTGTATTCCTGGAGCTGCGAGTTTGTCTAGTACTCCTACCTTGACTTCTCTACTCTTCACTGGACACTCTCTAACCTGACTTTACATAATTGAGTGCTTCTTGTCTCACTGTGAATTCCTGTTACTAGCACCTTTTCTGGCAATAGTCCTTCAGAAGTTTCCCATATCTGGCTTCCTAGTGCTTTTCCAAATCTACCAACACTGATTTCATGTAGCCTGCTTTATTGCAGTGAAAACACTGGAGCTTTTTAACTTTTCTTTCCCCTTCAAGAGTTTCCTTTTACCCCTATGTAAAAGTATCCTTATGATCTTTACCAAGATCCACCTTTCCCTTTCCATGTGAGGATTTTTCTTTCCCAATTTTTATCCCTCATGGATTGACATTAATTTTGGAAGCCAAACTTTGATTTATGGATTAACTCATAATGGTCAGCCATTTCAGCTGCTAATCTTCCTGTTTTAACTCTGCTCTTCCACGAGTTCTCACTATATCAGGAAGTGAATTTTTGAATGCCTCTAAAATAGTCCTCTCTGTAACAGCAGCATAGGTTTGCTCTATTTTTAATGCCCTTATCCACCTATCAAAATTACTTTGTTTGATCCTTTAAAATTCAAGATAGGTTTAACCAAAGTCCATGCTTAGATTCCTGAAATATTGTCTGTAGATTTCTGGAACAAGCTGATATGCATCTGAGATGGTTTTGTTCACCTCATACGCCTCAGATACCCCTCTGATAGTGATGCAAATACCTCACTTGCTCTACCTACAAGTTTTGTTTGGTTCAACAAACCCACATGGTCACTGACCACCGCATTTGTTTAGCCACCTTTTCAAATAAAATGAAAAAGGCTTACAAATCCTTCTCAACAAATTTTAGGCAATCCATGAATATATTTAAACAGTTTCTCACTAGGCCTTTGGCTATCATGGGTTTGCTCATCCTTACTCTCTCCATCTCTAAGCTTACCTTCAACCTTCATCTCCATCCTTCAAAGTTGACTTTCCTGTCTAAGTGCCAATTTCTGAAGTTCAATCTCCCTCTTTCTTCCTTTCCCCCCTCTCCTTTTCTCTCTTTCTCCCTTTTTCTTTTTGTTCTGCTAAAGTGATTCATTCTTTTTTTCTTTCCTCTGCTTTTAACCATTATGCATGTTGTTTTTGTTCTATTGTTCTTTCCTTGTCTTTTGCCTCTAACTCAAGCTGCTTCATTTTCAATTGAATTTTAGCCATCTCTAAAGACTGTAACTTCTTTACTTGCTGCTCATGGCCTTTCACAGGAACATGGTTTAAGAAGATCTGGCACTCCCTCCTTAACCAACCTCCAACCAGGTTGTACATTCTGGTGCAGCAAATTTAAATGCTGAGCTATTGCTGTAATTATCTCTCTTTGTCTCACGGCAGAAGGCAGCTCCAACCCCAGCTTGGCCTTAAACACCTTTTGCAAAACCCTCTAAGTCACTTTTTCCACCCCTACAAAACTCTTGGTGACTGAAAGGACCATTGTTATCCCAAACACTGTTAAAACCAACCAAATTCAACATCCAGAACAAAAGACATAACGTCTACCACTCACTGCCTTTGAGTCCAGCAACCTTAATCCCAAATCGGAACAATGGAACAAATTTGGATGAGCTGCCAGTCTGCTATGGACCAGCCCAGACCCCCTCAAAACATTTCAAGAAAGTAGCCTTTTTCTGCAGAAAATCCGCTTGACCATCAGAGTTACAACAATTCTTTTCAAACAATTTATTTCCTGAATGGGGTTTCCATATTTCCATTTTATGAAGTAAGCCATGATTTCTTTTCAGCTTCTAAGCAGTACTTGAACCTGGGTTGTCTGGCCCAGAGGAATGGACATGACCACTGCACCACAAAAGTTCTCATATCTTAATATAAACTTCTTTATTTGTGGTTGCTAAATTGGGCCTGCTAAAGATTGAAACCAGCAAGATTTCTTCTACGTGAGTACAAACCAGAGTCAGTGTTGATCGAAAAGTAGCAATACAATGCAAACCAATTTGTACCAATATAAATATTTGTATACTTCTTATGAAGGCATACTTAAGTTTCTGAAAAATTGAGTCTCCTCTTCTCCAAAATTATTGCTAAGCATTTTTGATACCTAAATGATAGATGAATTACTATCTTTAAGACCTAATGAACAAGTAACTCTCTTTGGACAACAGTGCTTATTAATGTGTTAATGAACTTGAAGCCTAAAAGTAGACTGAACCTACTAAGTTATTTTTTAGTAGAGTAACACGTCATGTTGTAATGTATGTGTCTGGATTGAATTGTAAAGCGAGTAGTATAGGTAAATTTAAAAATTATTTTTTGTTTGAAAGAACCAGAGTAGGTAATGCAATGTTTTCTCAACATCATTTTCAGTTCATCATTTGTATCTATTGTATGTTTTATTTCATTACCTTCATGTTTTGTGCTACACAAGTGGGTTGTAGAGTTTTATTCATAAATAATTAGCTACAATTTCTTATATAGCTGAAGGTAGGAGAAATGAAGCAAAACAAACGCGATCCATTTTAAGTTCTCAACCTAAAGAAAAAAACCCATCTTCTGAGATCTCAGAATTCACTCCATCTGGAAATGAATGACATCACAATTTAGACTTCAAATTTGAGGATCAGCAGTCAAGTCCTAAGCTAACTGCTATTGTGTAATTTAGGCATATTTTGATAATATCAGCTAAAAAGTTGAAATAGTGCTTGTTTTGCAAAGATTGACTGGATAACTTACTTTGTACCGTGTTTGGAGGTCAAAACATTGTACATATCCAAACGGTAATTCATTAAAATAGAACAAATCTGAAGCAAAAACAAATTGCTGGAGAAGCCCAGCAGGGGTCTCACGGAACTTGAGGAAAAAACAGTTAATGTTTCCATTCCAGTGGAAGACTGGAGAACCAATTCTGAAGAAAGGTCATTGGACTTGAAACATTAACTGTTTTCTCTCCACTAATGCAGGAGACTGTTGCTCCAAAAATTCAGTTTTTGGTTGTTTGTTATTGTGTTTTAAAATGAATTCTTCACAAATGACTCCCACTATTTCAGAAATTGTTTACACTGCTGTGTTTGTCAAATAATATTTCTTCAGTTAGTTATGCATCTCCGGCTTTGGCCTCTAGTTACTTTTGATAACAGGAGTTTGGAATACCATATGACTACAAGCCATTTGTATCATTAGAACAATTGTTATTGCACATTGGAACTATGTTTTACTGTGCTCACCGATGGTAGTTAAATCGTGAATTAGCATAACCGGGATTGCTACTGGAATTTAGTTAAGCACAAATAACAAAAAGGACTTAACTAAACATTCAGATTTCATGAATTCTGCATTCGTGGTTGGTGTATTGTAGGTAAAAAGCAGACGTGCCCATACTGTAATGAGAAGGTGGACCTTAAAAGAATGCTGAGTAATCCGTATCCTTTAAAAGTTAGTTCATAAAGTTTCTGATGAATCGTTTAATACAACTTGTAAACACCTGCACAGTTTTTTATTTATAATTTTATGCAATGGTTTTAATTTTAGTAAACCTGCTCAAAAAAGGCAAATCTGTCTGTCACAAAATACAGTAATGACATGCTGTAAAACATCTCAGAAATATAGATCCATCTCATTAGTATTAGCTTCCATAAGATCATGAAAGACACCTCGATTGTACATGAAAGTTTTTGAAATGCCGTTTTTAAGGTGACTGTAGAAGATGGCCTTAGGATACGTATTATCTGTCTCTCCGCTCCCCATTAGCAACCCAACTCTCAATATTATTTGGGAACAATTTTGTCAACTTGATAAATAGCACTATCAGCTGTAATTGGCAAAAATACCATGTGGATCTGTCTCCAATGAGATATTTTGTTCTACTAATTGATTTAAATCTGTAATCTCTCTCTCACATCAGCCTTCATTACTTCAAAGGCAAGTTAATGACAAAGCAAGCTACTTCTGAACTCTTTGATTACTTGTAATGAGAATTATATAATTGCAGGTGATATTTTGCGCAAAAATCCATAGATGTATAACAGATTTCTTTTGGGAACTTAAAAGTCAAATTCCGAGCCAATACATTGGATGCAAAATCTTAATTAACATCTGAAATATTAATCTATATTTTCTCTTTCAGGTTCTAATAGATCAGTATATTTCAGCTATTGGTACTTAGTCATAGACTCCCTACGTTGTGGAAACACCCCATTTGGCCCATTGAGTCCACACTGACTCTCTGAAGTGCATCCCACCCAGACCCACTTCATCCATGTAGCCCTGCATTTCCCATGGCTAACCCAACTAGCCTGCTCATCTTTGGACTGTGGGAGCAAACCAAAGCACCTGATATACCTACAATGCCGTTAGGAGCTTTGATCCAGGAACAGTGATACATTTCCAAGTCAGGACAGAAAGTGACACGGAGGGGAACATATAGGGGAAACCATGTCTACAATTTTCTCTCCAAGACTCTCACTACCTGACTTGGAAATATATCACAGTTCTCTCAGTGTCACTGGATTAAAATCCTGCAACTCTCTTCCTACTGGTATTGTGGGTGTACCTAAATGGGCAGCAGCAGTCAAGAAGGCAGCTCATCAACTTCATCAGGAAAACTAGGGATGAGCAATAAGTGCTGTCTCAGCCAGTGATGTTCGCATCCAACAAATTAATTTTTTCAAAGAGTCCTGTTTTGCTTTTTGTTAGGGTTTTCGGACAAACCGGACAATGGAATTAAGACCACAACCAAATCATCCATTATCTCATTGATTAGCAGAGCAGATAAAAAGAACCTATTCATCCTGAGTCCTATGTTTCTATGATTCCCATTTGATTTGCCAACATGAGGAAGTTGAGAGGTGACCTTACAGAAATTTATAAAATAATGAGGGGTATAGATAGCGTTAATAGTATTTGTGTTTTCCCTAGGATGGGGGATTTCAACACTAGGGGGCACAGTTTTAACATGAGATTTTAAAAAGACATGAGATAATGTTTTGCATGTGGATGTGTGTACAATTACAATGTTTAAAAGACATTTGGATAAGTACGTGAATAGGAAAGGTTTGGAGGGATACGGGCCAGGAGCAGGCAGGTGGGACTAGTTTAGTTTGGGATTATGTTTGTCATGGACTGATTGGACTAAAGGGTCTGTTTCCATGCTGTATGACACTGTATGCATTTATTTGGTTCTGGTCTTTCTTACATGGAAGAAAGAAATACAATCCATTACAAATGTTGCAATGGTGTTACAATTTGCAAGTTTACTAAGATACAAAATTTAAAATAAGTTGCTTATTATTTGGTTTTTAACCCACTTCCTACTTATGATGCCCTTCTATTAAAGCAAGCTTTCCTGGCAATTGACTTTGACGATGGAGTCCTGTTATCTTGTCTTTCTCCTTTCAATTGCAGAGTTAACAGTGCTGATTTCCTTTTGTTTACTTGATATTATCATCATCTCCTTGAAGTTATATTTTCTAAGTACAAGATGTGTGAGTGTTCCTGGTTTGTAAAATGCTTTGCAATTCCATCAATTTTCTTTTCAATCTTGACCAGTTTATAGATATTAATTTTAAAAAGTAGTGATCTGCCCCACAGTACTTAGCAGTGTTTTCTTAAAGCTATATTTTCCACTGATTTCTCGACTATCATATAGTAGTACTTTCCTCAGCTCCCACCAGCTATTGCTATAGTAGATCATTCTAACAGTTGATGTACACATATACATTTTTCAATCTCCCCAAATATTATTGTAGAATTATTAAATTCTACAGTATAGGAAGAAAATATTTAGTCCATCTTAAATATTTGAAAAAGAAATTACACATATTGCTTTACAGCTGCCTTTTTATTTCTTCCCCCGTAATTTCCTCTAAAGTATCTGTTCAACTCCATTTTAAAAATTATTTATGGAATCTGCTTTCTGCAGGTTTTCAGTTTCAGCATTTGAGATTCTGACAACTTCCCCGCTATACATATTTTGGTTGATTTTAATGTCGTAATTTGAGAGAGGGAGTAGTTTTTTATGTCTAATCAATGAAAACCTCATTGTGTTGAGAATCGGAGGTTATATTTTCTCCTTCTGTTCCACAGAAGACAATCCTAATTTTCCAGCATCTTCTCATTCCTGAAGTCCCTGGTCAAACTTCTGTATGTTTTAAGGCATTTTATATTGATTCTGAACATTATATTTTTGATTAAACACTTCTCTCAAATTACGTTTAGATGCAGGCACTTCAGTGTTAAAATTAACTCAAGTTGCAACAATTTTAACAAATCTTTAGTAGTCACATACTGTTTCGTGACATTACTGTACTAATTTAACCATTTATACTTCTAAGTATCTTAAGAACAAGGATGGGAACCATTTCAATTGATTATTTGAGAGAAAAATGGTCATTTGCATAGAGCATTTTCAATTTGTACATTTAAAATTGAATATCTGAATGTATATGAACAGTAGAAATAAAAGCATGAATGGCTGATATAATAGAGTTAATTGATAGTAAATGTTCACATCTCCAAAAAAGTTGATTTCAATGCGAGAGCTGCTGAAGCAGCTCTTGTCATAATTTCATTGTTCAGTTTTAGCCAGCGTTGTTTTAAGTGAATACAAAATGTTTTCTTTAACTTTAACTTCAGGTGGGAGCGCACACATGTTTTATATGGCCAGCTATTAGATTGGCTGCGTTATCTAGTTGCATGGCAGCCTGTAATTATTGGAGTTGTACAAGGTATTAACTATGTATTGGGTCTAGAATAAGACCCTACCAATTTTTCTGGCACGTGCATTATAAATAAATCATTTTAAATTATGTATATTCTAGAAAATGTTTACTCTGAATTTGTCATTTAGAACTGCATAACTGCAACATGTTTTGTTGGTACCTCAATGACTGATTATGGTGATTATGCTGTCACTTAACTAACATGCAATAATATGCATTATTTTTAATAAGTAATGTCAAATTTTGTAAAAGGGAGCCTTCAGTTCTTTCACAGACAGATTGTGTTTCCTTACAAAAATGTTGAAAAAAATTAAAGCATGGATGCATTCAAAGTTTGTGAGAAGATTTGTAACTCAGGTGCTCGTTGTTGTGGTTCTGTTCGCCGAGCTGGGAATTTGTGTTGCAGATGTTTCGTCCCCTGTCTAGGTGACATCCTCAGTGCTTGGGAGCCTCCTGTGAAGCACTTCTGTGATCTTTCCTCCGGCATTTGTAGTGGTTTGAATCTGCCGCTTCCGGTTGTCAGTTCCAGCTGTCCGCTGCAGTGATCGGTATATTGGGTCCAGGTTGATGTGCTTATTGATTGAATCTGTGGATGAGTGCCATGCCTCTAGGAATTCCCTGGCTGTTCTCTGTTTGGCTTGTCCTATAATAGTAGTGTTGTCCCAGTCGAATTCATGTGGCTTGTCATCTGCGTGTGTGGCTACTAAGGATAGCTGGTCATGTTGTTTTGTGGCGAGTTGGTGTTCATGGATGCGGATCGTTAGCTGTCTTCCTGTTTGTCCTATGTAGTGTTTTGTGCAGTCCTTGCATGGGATTTTGTACACTACTGTACACAGGAAGACAGCTAACGATCCGCTCCATGAACACCAACTAGCCACGAAACGATATGACCAGCTATCCTTAGTAGCCCCACACGCAGATGACAAGCCACATGAATTCGACTGGGACAACACTACTATTATAGGACACGCCAAACAGAGAACAGCCAGGGAATTCCTAGAGGCATGGCACTCATCCACAGATTCAATCAATAAGCACATCGACCTGGACCCAATATACCTATCACTGCAACAGACAGCTGGAACTGACAACCGGAAGCGGAAGATTCAAACCACTACAAATGTCGGAGGAAAGATCACAGAAGTGCTTCACAGGGGGCTCCCAAGCACTGAGGATGTCACCTCGACAGGGGGCGAAACGTCTGCAACACAAATTCCCAGCTCGGCGAACAGAACCACAACAGCATGGATGCATTGTTGATCACCACTTATGATACTGATTTGGAAATTGTAATTACCATTTCAAAGAAAATTTGACCATGAGATGTCTCTATACAATAGCTTATTAAACATAGAATGAAATTCGTACTTTTTGTTATGTCACCACTAAGTAATGTTTTGAAAATAGTGTTCTGGTTTCATTGGCTTTATGAATCAGTAGAATTTGATTCATGCCCCATAGTGATTTATTTTTCTGGTACTTAATGTTGAGAACTAACAAAGTATTGAGTTGTGTTTTTGCTTCTATATTTATTCTCTAAGATGTCATTTATTTAGTTCAGCTGATAATAAATGCAATATGACTTGTTTATTACTATGCATATATTATTTTAAATTTGAAGGCATTGATCTTATACTTTTGGTATTTGTATTTGCAAATTTTATTCACCTGAAACGTGACTTTTTATCCATCTTAATGCAGTTTAAAAGTAATAGCTTGGATGAAATTTGATTTGGAGCCTTAATGTTACTGTTTTCTGATATGTTAATTCTGAAAACTGCTTTACAATGTGGAGTATGAATAATACTTAGAAATGTTTCAGATTTATCATTTAGATGTGCCCTTGCTAATTTGTGCATCATTTTTATTAATTTACAAATATTATCTAAACCATGAATGATGTAAATCAAAATAATTATTGAGCCTGGAAATCAGAGATAAATGAATCAATAAGTTTAAATTATGACTAAATGGTGTATTTTGCAGTAAACCTAAATTTTATATGTTTGGGCAAGATATGAATTGAAAATTGGCTTTCGACGTTCATAGCTGGGAGAAAAGGTTCAAAGAACAGTTACATTGAACTTGAAAAGCTAACTGTTTTTCTTTGTGTGGGGTTGCTGTTCGACCTACTGATTTTCTTCAGCATTTTATTTTTATTTGTGGAGGAAGAAAATCTGTAACTGGGATTTGTCAGAACACAAAACTGCCCAAATTTATCCATGGTTTGATGGAATGGCTGATTTCCTTTAGTGACTGATTTAATTCTGAAAGTTGGTGGTCACATTTGTTTAATGAGAAAAAATGATTTGAAGTGTTAGGATATGCAGGTTTGGATAATGAGGGCAGTCAACAAAATTATTGTCATCTATGAATGAGGCAGCAGGATATGTGGGGAAAAAGATAATCTTGGAAGTCTAGTCAAGACATTTTTAAAATTAGCTGATGGAATGTGGATGTTGCATTTGTTGCTCACCTGCAATTACCTGTGTGATGATAGAGGTATTGGGCTGCCTTCTTGAACTGTTGTCCTTTTGGGGGCTGAGTACATCAATCCTACCCTAAATCTGTTAAGGAATTTTAATCCAGTAACAGAAAGGATATGATAGTATAGTTACAGTGGTATCTGTGACTTAAAGGTGTAAATATTTAAGCTGGCAGATGGGATGCTCATCAAACTTGCTACTACATCCTGGAGAGTGCTGAGCTTTCTGAATGTTATTGGAGTTGCAAATATCCAGGCAGTTGGAGAGTAAGCTAAAGCTTCCGTAGTCTTACCAGAGTGTATGGCTGCTCTCTTATCACAGTGAGATGACTGGTGGTGGTTTAACCTGAGGGTCACCATGCCTCTGGCAGGCAAGAGTCCTTCATGGTAACTTAGCAGTGTGGGAATTGAACTCAAGCTGTTGCTGTTACCCAGTATTGCAAAGCAGCCAACTGAGTTTTAGTGTCCTAACTTCTAGCGTCATAGAGATGTACATCTCAGAAACCGACCCTTTGGTCCAACTTGTCCATGATGACCAGATATCCTAACCTAGTCTAGTCCCACCTGCCAGCACATGGCCCATATCCCTCTTAAACCCTTCCTTTTCACATACCCATCCAGATGCCTTTTAAAATCTGTAATTGTACCAGCCTCCACCACTTCCTCTAGTAGTTCATTCCATACATGCACCACCCTCTGTGTGAAAACATTATCTCTTAGGTCCCTTTTCTATCTTTCCCCTCTCACCCTAAATCTATGTCCTCACGCTCTGGACTCCCCCCCCCACCCCCCAACGAAAAGATATTGTCTATTTACCCTATCCATGCCCCTCATGATTTTATAAACCTATATAAGGTCACCCCTCAGCCACTGATGCTCCAGGGACATTAGCCCTAGCCTATTCCGCCTCTCCCTATAGCTCAAATTCTCCAACCCTAGCAACATCCTTGTAAATCTTTTCTGAACCCTTTCAAGTTTCACAGCATCTTTCCAATAGCAAGGAAATCAGAATTGCAAGTAGTATTCCAAAAGTGGCCTAACCGATGTCCGGTACAGCCGCAATATGGCCTCCCAACCCCTATACTCAATGCTCTGACCAATTAAGTGAAGCATACCAAACACTGCCTTCACTATCCTATCTATCTGTGATTCTACTTTCAAGGACCTATGAACCTGCACTCCAAAGTCTTTGTTCAGCAACACTCCCCAGGATCTTACCATTAAGTTTATAGTCCCTGCCCTGATTCGCTTTGACAAAATGCAGCACCTCAATTTATCTAAATTTAACTCCATCTGACACTTGTCAGCCTATTGGCCGATCTGATCGAGATCTCGTTTGTAGATGGTTTATATGCTTTGAGATTTTTGGTGAGCTACTTGCCATGGGAGTTCTAGCTTCTGAAATTGTTTTGTAGCTGCAGTATTCATATTGTTGGTTTGGTTCAATTTCTGATCAGTGGTAACTCACCAGGGTTTGATGGTGGAGCAATGCTAATGTCATTGAAAGTCAAGGCGAGTCTGTTAGATTTTCTCCTGATGGAGGTGGTAATTGTCAGGTACTAATGACATGAATGTTACTTGCCACTTAGTAGCCCAAGCCTAATGTTGTCCAAGTCTTGTGCAATTGGACACAATACTTCAGTACCTGAGATCTCATGAATGCTATTGAACGTTGTGTAATTATCAGTGAATATTCCCATTCTGAAGTTTTGATGGAGGGAACAAGCAGCTGATGAAGCGGCTGAAGACTGTTCAGCCGAGGACATTACCCTGAGGTGATGTCCTGGAACTGAGATGATTGGCCTCCAATAACCCCACACTTTTGCAAGATATGACTCCAACCAGCAGAGTTTTCCCCTCCATTCCAATTGACTGCAGTCTTGATAGGCCTTCTTGATGTCATACTTGGTTGAATGCTGCCTTGATATCAAAGGCAGTCACTTAGCTTACCTTTGAAGTTTAGCATTTTAAACATTGGTTGGACCTAAGTTCTAATGAGGTCAGGAATTTCAATCGACTGACCTTGTTCAACTTACATTCAGTTCTTCAATAATGCGTTCTTGTGCAACCCTGCATTGTAGAAAGGTTGCGCTTTAGAAAGTGTTTACAATGTGATTGCGTTATAGTCAACACAAGCTTTAAAGGTTCGTGCTTTAGAAACAGCGTCCCCAATTCGTCAATCAAGTTACACTGAATTCACATTAACAAAACCTGTTATAGCAGAATGACCTGTATTTCAATACAAAATGGTATAGGTTTAAAATGGTCGAGCCTGTTTTCTGTGATCTACTAAAGTTTAGAATAAAAATACGAATCCAAATGCAGTTGAAAAATGATTTTCAAGATGTCACGGCAGCTCCAGGCAACAAATTACAGAATAAATTCCAAACCTTGTTTCACCATACGTTATGGACCAGGATAAGAGCAAGACTGGTTTTACAACGTTTATGGATACGAATCACTGTAGGTAGCTGCTGACTGTTCATATGATTTTTTTTCATTCTTGCTAATTTCCCTCAATGTTCAGGACAATTGTCTGATTGTATTTAAGATCTTTAGAATCTTTATGGGTGTCTCTAATAGAGTTGTGAAGACATTTGATGAATTCCCAAGTTGATAACAGTTGCCTCCACTCTTGTAAATTGTATTGTTTAAAATAACCTGCAAGAGACTAGGTTTCAGGGCAAGCTTGGACACTCTGAACTCGACTTTCAAGGTGGAGAACATAACCCAGAAGATTCCCTGGCTTTGCACAGCCTTTAGAGAAAGGTATCAATTGTTCTGGTGCGTTAATACTTAATTGTTCTTAATAACTTTTTTTCCTTTCCAGTGTTCTAATGCAAAGAAACACAAAGGAATGTATTTCTGCTGTAATGCAGATGAATGCTTCTAGAGGGGATTGTCAGATTTTCAAGGGATTCAAATTTAAAACCAATTAAATACAGCAAACCCTTTATTAGTACATGAGGTTAACACATTACATGTGAGTAATTTGCAATTCCACGCAGATCAACTGCTAGATTACTGGACGAGGAGTTGCATGTGCTGTCTATTCATTATCAAAATAGACATTAGACTCCATGTCGCATAATGTCCATCCATGCAAGCTAAGGTACTTTTTAACTTGTCTTCTCTGTGACTCACTTAATTTTTTTCATGAAAAGTGCTGTTTATTTTACTCAATAAGACTAATTGTTTTTGTCCACATCAGTTCAAGTTTTGTGTTTACTCAACAAATTCACGCATCATAAACTCAATTTTATATATATGTATTTGCCTATAAAATATTTGAAAAAACACATCTTTCCCATGTTCTGACTGAACCAACTACACCTACTAATAGTATTTATAAAAGATTTTTTTAAAAAGTGCATCAGTTGCTGATATGACTTGCAAGTTTCAGTTATCACTTCTTCTGCAGAAGACGGCGACAATGGGAGGAATTGTGGTCCAGGAGCAACGGCCCAGCATTACAACTTCAATTCAGCAGAGAGAGAGAGGAAGCAACAGGTTATATTGAGGCCTGCAGAAAGGGGTGGGGGCAGTATACAGGGAACAGGTTCAACAAGTGCAGCTTCAGGAGACTGCTGATTGGAGTGCTTTGATTTATTTGTGATTTTTAAAAAGAAGTTTTTGGGAGAGTGGATTAACTTAGAAATGTAAGTAGGGAGAGAAGTAAAATTAGCTTAAGGGAATTAAGTTTATAGCATTCTTATATAAGCATCCTTTTCTTTCAGAAAGGATTAATGAAGGAGCTTAAGGGAAGTCATGTCAGCAGAGTTTGCACCTCCTGTGTTACATGCCAAATCATTGAAGCTTCCGTTGTCCCAAATGGCCGTGCATAAGGAAAGAATGTCAGTTGTCGTAATTGGTGAACTAATTTGGGAGATGGAGCTATGGGTGAATTCTCTATGGAGCAGCAGTGATGCTGTGTATGTCGTAGATAGCATATTCAGTGAGGTGGTCACATTATAGTTGAAGTCTGAGCAGTTAGAAAAGGCACATGTGATCACCAGACAGTGCAGGAATCCCTGGGGCTAACCCCCCCCCCCCCCCCCCTTCCAATAGAGACATTGTTTTAGATACTGTTGGGGAAGTGACTGTGCAAGGGAAAGCACTGGGAGCCAACTTCATGGCATCATGGATGGGTCTGTTGCATAAGAGGGGAGCAAGAAGAATGACAGGTCGGTAGTGATAGAAAATTCATTCCTAAGGGGAACAGGTGGGCATTTCTGCAGCCATGATACTGACCGCAGCTTGATATGTTTGAGATCAAAGTGGTGCTGGAAAAGCACAGCAGGTCAGGCAGCATCTGAGGAGCAGGAATATCGATGCCCTGGGGTTGAAGTGCTCCGAGGCAGAAGATGAGGCGTTCTTCCTCCAGGCGTCGGGTAGTGAAGGAGCAGCGGTGGAGGAGGCCCAGGACCTGCATGTCTTCGGCAGAGTGGGAGGGGGAGTTGAAATGTTCGGCCACGGGGCAGTGGGGTTGATTGGTGCGGGTGTCCCGGAGATGTTCCTGAAGTTCTCTGCGGGGAGGCGTCCAGTCTCCCCAATGTAAAGGAGACATCGGGAGCAATGGAAACAATAAATTACGTTGGTGGATGTGCACGTGAAACTTTGGATGTGGAAGGCTCCTTTGGGGCCTTGGATGATGGTGAGGGAAGAGGTGTGGGCACAGGTTTTGCAATTCCTGCGGTGGCAGGCCAGGGTGCCAGGACGGGAGGGTGGGTAGTTGAGGGGGGGTGTGGACCTGACCAGGTAGTCACGGGGAGAACGGTCTTTGCGGAAAACAGAAAGGGGTGGAGAGGGAAATATATCTGGTGGTGGAGTCCATTTGGAGGTGGAAATGTCAGCGGATGATGCAGTAAATGCGAAGGTTGGTGGGGTGGAAAGAGGACCGGGGGGGGGGGGTGGGGGTTCTGTCCCTGTTACTGTTGGAGGCGTGGTGTTTGAGGGCGGAGGTAAGGGATGTGGATGAGATGTGTTGGGCATCTTCAACCATGTGAGAAGGGAAATTGCGATCTCTAAAGGAGGAGGCCATCTGGTGTGTACTGTGGTGGAACTGGTCCTCTTGGGAGCAGATACGGCAGAAGCGGAGGAATTGCGAATATGGAATGGCATTTTTGCAGGAGGTAGTGTGGGAAAAGGTGTAATCCAGGTAGCTGTGGGAGTCGGGTTTGTAAAAAATGTCAGTGTCAAGTCTGTATCATTAATGGAGATGGAGAAGTCCAGGAAGGGGAGGGAGGTGTTAGAGATGGTCCAGGTGAATTTAAGATAGGGGTGGAATGTGTTGGTGAAGTTAATGAACTGCTCAACCTCACGGGAGCACGAGGTGGCGCCGATGCAGTCATCAACGTAGCAGAGGAAGAGGTGGGGAGTGGTGCTGGTGTAATTCTGGAAGATGGACAAGTAAAGCTTGAATAAGCTTCAGGAGACTGCTGACTGGAGTGCTTTGATTTATTTGTGATTTTTAAAAAGAATTTTTTGGGAGAGTGGATTAACTTGGAAATGTAAGTATTAAGTGAAAATCATAACAAAATAATGTAAGTAGGGATGGTTTGGTCAGAGTGTATTGCGACCACATGCTATTAAGTAAATTTGTCAGAGCAGTGGGACATGTTTAAGAAAGTAATAGGGAGGGTGATATCTTGGGGACAATCCACATCACAGTAGAGGAGGTGTTGGACGTATTAGAATGTAGGAAAGTGGATAAATCTCCTGGTTCTGACCAGATATGTACAAGAACCCTGCAAGAGGCTAGAGAAAAAATTGAGGGAACCCTGGCTGATAGTTTTGCATCATTGTTAGCAATGGGTGAGGTCTCGGTAGACTGGAGGGGAGCGAATGTTGTGCCATTATTCTAGAAGGGTTGCAAAGGAAAACCTGGGGACTTTACACTGTGAAGGTTAACATATGTGGTGGATAAGTTAGTTGGTAAGATTCTGAGGGATCAGATATACAAGCATTTGGAAAGACTGGGATTGATCAGGAGTAGGTTTTGTGAGTGGGAGATCATGCCCCACAAATTTGTTGAGTTCTTTGATGAAGTGACCAAGAAGGTTGACAAGGGCAGGACAGTAGACGTAGTCTATATGGATTTCTGTAATGCATTTGATAAGATGGTAGCCTGCTCCAGAAGGTTAGATCTCATGGAATCCAGGGCAAAGTGGCAAATTGGATACAAAATTGGCTTGAAGGTAGGAAGCAGAGGGTAATAGCGGAAGGTTGCTTGTCGGACTAGAGGCCGCTGACTACTGGGGTACCTCAGTTCAGTGCTGGGCCCATTACTGTTTGTTATCTATATCAATGATTTGGATGAAAATGTACAAGGCATGATTAGTAAGTTTGCTGATGACACTAAAATAAGTGGTATTGTGGACAGTGAGGAAGGTTATCAGAAATTGCAGCAGGACCTTGATCAGCTGGGGAAGTGGGCTGAGAAATGGCAAATGGAGTTTAATATAGATAAGTGTGAGGTGTTGCATTTTGGAAAGTCAATCAAGGTCGGAGTTTCATGGTGATTGGTTGGTCTTAAGGAGTGTAATGGAACAGAGTTCAGGTGCAAGGTTCTCTGAAAGTGGAGTCCCAGGTAGACAGAGCAGTGAAGAAGGGTTTTGGCACACTGACCTTCTCTCCGGGCATTGAGTATAGAAGTTGGGAAGTTATGTTGCAGTTATACAGTATGTTGGTGAGACCGTACTTGGAGTATTGTGTTCAGTTTTGCTCACCTTATAGGAAGGATGTTGTTAAACTGGAAAGAGTGCAGAAGAAATTTACAAGCATGTTGCCTTGACTCAATGGTCTTGAGTTATAAGGAGAGGTTGGACAAGTTGGGACATTTTTCTTTAGCATGTAGGAGACTGTGGGGGGACCTTTTATAAAGGTGTACAAGATCGTGAGAGGCATGGATAGGGTGAATGCACTCAAGTCTTTTTCCCAGGGTTGGGGAATCGAAGACGAGAGGGCATCAGTCTAAGGTTAGCGGGGAAAGAATAAAAGGGAACCTGAGGGGCAATGTTTTTACAGAGGATGGTATGCATATGAAATGAGCTGCTAATGGAAGTGACTGAGGCGGATATATTAGCAACATTCAAAGGCATTTGGATTAATACATGGATAGGAAAGGTTTAGAAGGATACGGGATACAAGTGTAGGGAAATGGGGTCAGCAAGGAGTAGTTTGGCCCAAAGGGCCTGTCTCCATGCTGTAGGACTCTGACTATATGAGTATAGGGCCAATATGTTCCATTAAAGATAGTGAGTAGGACCATATTGCGGGACTTAAAACATTGGATAAAGAAAAAAGGAGGCTTATGGTAGATAGTGAGCACTCCAAACAACAGAACTCCTAGAGGAGTACAGAATGTATAAAGAGGAACTCGGAGAGCAAAAGGGAGGCATTAAAGGATACCAGGTAAAGTAAAGGAAAATTCTGCGTTATTTTGCCAGTACATTTAAGATAAAAGGATAAATAGGAAAGCGTAGGCCCCATTAAGGATCTCAGTGGTAATTTATATGTGGAGAAATTGAGGACTGCAGATGCTGGAGATCAGAGTTGAAAAGTGCACTAGAAAAGCACAGCAGGTCAGCCAGCATCCAAGGAGAGGGCTAATCAATGTTTCGGGCATAAGCCATACAGGAATGTGGCAGGGGGAGTCGAGCAAGTCGAGAGATGACTAGGAGGGTGATGCTGGGGGGAGGTAGCTGGGAAGGCAATAGGTAAATGCAGGTGAGGGGGTGATGGTGATAGGTTTGAGGGAAGGGTCGAGTGGATAGGTGGGAAGGCAGATAGACACGTAGGGTCCTAATTTTTATGTGGAGGTCAAGTACATTGGTAGGGTTCTAAATGAATATTTTGTGTTGGTGTTCATTAGTGAGCGAGCCGATATAGGTATAGAAATCTGCAAGGAGCACTATATAATACTTAAAGACAGGAGGTTCTAAATGGTTTGGCATGCGTAAAAAATACATAAATGTCCAGGGCTGGATGAAATGTATTGCAGGCTGTTGAATGAGGCAGGGAAGGAAACAGCAGGCTTGCTGGCAATTATCTTCAATTTCTTTCTGGCCACAGGAGGGCTGCCAGAATGGGCAAAATGTTATTGGATGGGAGACGGGCTGTACTGGAAACAAAATCTTTTTAAGGCATGACAAATAGCAAATTTTAACATGGCTTTCCACATTACAGGCATTGAACTTAATAGGTAATCTTGTAACCTAGTCTGCTTAAGTGGAATTCACAAAGGAAAGTAATTGTTGTTATTTGTTTGAAAATCTCTCTTACAATCAAAATGTTCTGCACTTGTTATCTATTTTGCTCTATGTATCAGCTGTCAAAGTTTGGGAGAGCATCATATTTTTATTTGCAATCTTTTGGCATTACACCCATCATAATGGCTGCTGCTTTTGAAGTAGCACCATCCTAATATAGAAGAGATAGATGTAACTCAAATGCTATTACATGATTTAGTATAATTTTGTAGCACTAAAGCTGGCTAAGCCTATTAAACTCGTACTGATTCTCAAAGAACTGTACATGGAGTCTCATCCCACTATCCATAACCAATATTTTTCACCTTTTCAAATATCCAGTTTTTAAGCATTTATGTATTCTGCTACCACTATTTTTAATAAGAAAGTTCATATTTTAATAGCTTGCACATTTTAAAAATCAACCTGATGACCCCTCAATGCTGATCATAAGTTGTTGTCCTCTATTCTAAAACTCCCTAATCAATGAAGTTAGTTCACTTTCACAATTTATCTTGTTGATCCTTCTTAGTTTTGAACACAGCTTGTAACTCGCTTTGTAATGAGAAGAACTCCATTTTCTCTAGTCTGTACCTTGATGTTCATCTTAAATTGTGGCATTAAAACTGAGCACATTAGAAAAATGTAGTTCAACCAGTAATTTTTGGTTGACTATTACCTATTTGCTTTTACACTGAATATCCCTGTTTGTAAAATCTAGGATTTGGTCTCCTTTTTTGAATTGCGTTATCAGTTTGTTTCTTCACTTCACTTTTAAAAGTTTCATCTATGTGAGGTTTCTTACTGCTTTCTCTCATTTGAAGTTACAGTTTAGTATTTATGATGTTATTCTCCCAGAATGTAAACCATAAGACTAGAAGATGTGGAACCAGAATCAGACCATTCACCCCAATGAATGACAGCATAGACTCAATGAGGTAAAGACTGATTTGATAATCCTCAGCTTCACCTTCCAGCCTCTTCAGCACAACCATTGATTCTTTTACTGATTTGAAATTTTCTTGATCTGAACCTTGAATCTGCTTAATTCTACAGACCATACAGCTGTCTGAATTAAGGAATTCCATAAGTTTACCGCCCTCAGAAGAAATTCCTCCTCAACTGTCTTAAAAAGGTGACCCTTATTTGGTGATTATGCCCTCTGGTCCAGGATTCTTCCAGAGGAGGAAGTAACTTTTCCATTTCTAATCTGTCAAGCCCGCCAAAAATCTTGTATGTTTCAATAAGATCTCCAATTCTTAACTCCAATGACGTAGGTCCAACCTATTCAATCTCTCCTCATAAGACAGGTCCTCCAAACCCAAGATCAGCCGAGTGTAGGTGTTTTTGGACTGCCTGTAATGCCAGTATGTCTTTTCTTAGATAAGGAGTCCAAAACTACCCACTGGTTACCAACCAGTTCTAGTTTGATTAGTTTTTCACCTTGACTTCTCAACTTTTTAATATACTTTCTTTCATTTGAAATAAAGGCCAGCATTCCATTTGGCTTGTATTTTGCTTGCTGAACTTGTGTGCTAGCCTTTTGAAATTTACTCAGGACAACTCCCAATCCCTTGATGCTGTAGCTTTTAGCATGTCTTTTCACATTTAATTTACTCAGCTCCTCTATTCTTCCTTCGAAAGTGCATAACCTCACATTTTTCCACACTATTCCATCTGCCAAGCTTTTGCTCACTCGCTTAACCTGTTTAACCCCACTGTAAATGTTTGTTATTTTCAACACTTGCCTTCCCATCTATTTTGTGTCATCTGCAAACTTGGCTATAATACACTCACTTTCCTCCTCCAGTTGTAAATAATTGTGGTCCCATCACTGATCCCTCTGGCACACCATTAGTTACATGTTGCCATCCTCAATGTGGCCCCCTTATCACAACTTTGTCTTCTATCAGTTATCCAATCCTCTATTCATGCTAATTAATGACCTCCAACACCATGGGCTCTTTGGCCTAACATGTGGTACTTTATCAAGCATCTGCTGAAAACTTAGCTATATTATACCCATTGCTTCCTCTTTCTCCTGTTTGTTACTTCCTCAAAAAATTCTAAGAATCTTGTCAGGCATGATTTCCGCTTTGTGAAGTCATGCTGACTCTGTTTGATCATATTATGCATTTCTAAATGCTTTGCAATTGTATCCTTTATAATAAAATCTAACATTTTCAAATTATGCACATTAAACTAACTAGTCTGTAGCTACCTGTTTTTGTCATCTTCCCTTTTTAAATAAAACTATTATGTTACAAAGTGGAGGTTGAGCCCCTGCTCTGAGAAGTAAAACTGAAACTCTCAAAGAGTAGCACCTCACCCTATAATATATAAAAAGGTGTGTGAAACTTGGTGTAACCTGTCTTTCAGCAACTTTTATTGGTTAAATAAAATAAATCCCTGAACTCACTTTAAAAGCAGCAAGTAACAATTTATTTATCTAACTCTAAAAATGAACATATTAACTAAACTAAAACAAACACATCTCTACTAACTATTAACTATTCCCAAGTAAATGAAGGTTCTAATCGCATGCTGTTCCAAAGAATACAAGTTCCACTCATACAAAAAGACAGAATTTAGACACTCAATTACAGCCAGGTTACGTTTCTTCCGGAATGTTCTGTGTCTTCTCCATCGATTCTTCTGTCAGGAATGCCTCCTTCATTGTTGGTACCGCTATTATTTGGATGGAGTTTTCTCTAATACGTAGATGACTGTGAGAGCCAATTTCTCTCGATAGCTGAGGGCTGATAGCTCTGGCGGATGGCACTTAACTCTCTGGTCTTTCAACAACTGCCCCCTTTTATACTGTTGATGAAATAGGACCAATCCTATTGTAAGAAATATTGCTATGTTGTCAAAACCATCAGATTTAAATTTAATAGGTTTTGATATCTAAGTGCCTGGTTTAAATTGATTGGGTAAATTCAAAAGCCTGTTGTATTGGTAAAGTCTGCTGCTTGGCCTACATACTGTATGACCTTTCAATACAAATGTCTCAGTTCGGAGTCTCTATGTCCTTGCAAACTTAAGCTGGTGCTCTCAGACATCCATATTAATGTCTCAGCACAGAAAAATCACCATCTTTTAAAGGGACGATGCAATGCTTTCCCTCTTAGCATTTTACAATTTTACAAACACCAAATTCCAACGCCCTGCCTCCCAATCTACAATTACTGTACCCAACTTCACAACAATTCCATTGGCAAATTTCCAATGCTCTGTGACTTTTCAAAAATCATAAGTGTGCATCCACTATTTCTGCAGCTACCTCTTTTAATATCCTGGGGTGCATCCCGTCAGGTCCTTTTCCCCATTAGTTTCCCTAGCACTTTTTCTCTGCAAAGTATTTATTTACCTTCTCTGCCATTTCCTGGTTCCCCATTATCAGTTCCTCAGCCTCACTCTCTAAGGGGCATATGTTAACTTTGGCTTCTTTCTTTTTATATATTTAAAGAAGCTCTTGCTGACTGCCTTTATTATTTGCATGTTTATTCTCAAATTTTACCTTCCTCTTTTCTTTTCTTCCTTTGGTCATCATTTGTTGATTTTTTTTTACATTTTTCCAATCTTCTGTCTTACCACAAATCTTTGCCAGATTATATGTTTTTCTTTCAGTTTGGTGCTATTCTTAACTTCCTATGATTGTACTATCCCCTTTCAGAATCCGGCTTCTACACTAGAATATATCTTTGCTGTGAGTCATGAACTATCTTCTTAAGTACCTGCCATTTTCTCTCCACTATCCTTGCAGCTAAACTCCATATCTCTGTGATGCTATTAGAGTCAGAATCATCGAGATGTACAGCATGGAAACAGACCCTTTGGTCCAACCCGTCCATGCCAAACAGATATCCCAACACAATCTAGTCACACCTGCCAGCACCTGGCCCATATCCCTCCAAACCCTTCCTATTCATATACCCATCCAAATGCCTCTTAAATGTTGCAATTGTACTAGCCTCCGCCATATCCTCTGGCAGCTCATTCCATACACGTACCACCCTCTGCATGAAAAAGATGCCCCTTAGGTCTCTTTTATATCTTTTCCCTCTCACCCTAAACCTATGCCTTCTAGTTCTGGACTCCCTGACCCCAGGGAAAAGACTTTGTCTATTTATCCTATCCATGCCCCTCATAATTTTGTAAACCTCTATAAGGTCACCCCTCAGCTTCCGA